>NW_006921838.1:1578929-1579459 GCF_000298275.1 Orycteropus afer afer
AAAAAAATAAAACAAAATGAAGAAAGCCTAAGGTTCACATGGAATACCATCAAAAGGAATAACCTACATGTCACTGGAATTCCAGAACAGGAAAAGAAAAAGAAAACCACTGAGGAAATTGTCCAAGATTTGTTGGAGGAGAATGTCCCTGATATGATGAAACATGAGAATATATCCATTCAGGAAGTCCAATGATCCCCTAACAGGATAGATCCCAAAAGAAAATCACCAAGACACATTATCATCAAACTCATCGAAACCAAAGACAAAAACAGAATCCTGAAAGAAGCATGGGAAAAACAAAAATTTACTTACAAAGGACAGCCAGTAAGAATAAATTCTGATCTCTCAGCAGAAACTAAGCAAGCGAGAAGGCAATGGGATGGTATATGTAAAACCCTGAAAGAGAAAAATTTTCAACCAAGTATTATATACACAGAAAAATTGTCCCTCAAATATGATGGTGAAATTAGGAGATTTCCAGATAAGCAGAAACTAAGGAAATTTGTTAAAACCAGACCAACCTTACA
>NW_006921838.1:1579853-1580720 GCF_000298275.1 Orycteropus afer afer
GAAATGATAACATGATTCATAAATGTAATAAGCTCAGCACAGAAAATAATATGGAACAAAGAAACCAGGGACACATTGAAAAAACACATAACAAAATTACAGCAATTAATTGATACCTGTCAATAATTACACTGAATGTTAATGGATTAAATGCATCACTCAAGAGACAGAGAGTTTCAGATGGGATAAGAAAACAAAACCCATTGATATGCTGCCTACAAGAGACACACCTTAGAGATAAACACAAAAACAGACTAAAAATCAAAGATCGGAAAAGGATATATCAAGCAAATGGCAACAGTGAGAGAGCAGGAGTGGCAATATTAATTTCTGATCAAATTGACTTTAAGACAAAAACCACTGTACGAGACAAGGAAGGGCATTTATATAATGATTAAAAGATCAATTGAAGATGAAGATATAACCTTAATAAAAATCTATGAACCCAACGAAAGAGCCCCAAAATACATAAATCAGACTTTAGGAGAGTTGAAAAGCCAAATAGATCACTCCACAGTCATAGTGGGAGACTTTAATACACCACTTTCATTGAAAGATAGAACAGCTGGAAAGAAACTCAACAAAGATGCAGAAGAGTTAAACAATACAATCCACAAACTTGGCCTTATAGACATCTACAGAGCACTTCACCCAACAGCAGCACAATATAATTCTTCTTCAGTGCACATGGAATATATTCTGTGACAGACCATATGTTAGGCTATAAAACAAGGTTGAATAAATTTAAAAACATTGAAATACTGAAAAGCATCTTCTCAGATCACAATACTATCAAATTAGAAATTGACAATAGGAAGATCAACAGAAAAAAGAGTAAACACATGGAAACTGAACAACACCCTCCTG
>NW_006921838.1:1598305-1599818 GCF_000298275.1 Orycteropus afer afer
GCAGTGATCAGAGGCCACTTACAGCAATACATGCACATATCAGAAAAGAAGAAAGAGCCAAAAAGAACACTTTAAACCAACCTCTCCAACAATTAGAAAACAAACAGCAAGAAAAGCCAACAGTCACCAGAATAAAGGACTATGAGACCAGAAGAACTAAACTGTGCCTGGCTACCACTAACTATCAACAACTCGGAGGGGGTCTGTGTTGGAGATCCTGGATAGAGTGGGAGAAATATGTGGAACAAAACTCAAAATCATCAAAAAAAAAAAAGAGAGAGAGAGAGGACCTGGTTTGCTGGTCTGATAGAGCTTGATGGAACCACTGAGGATATGGCCCCTAGCTGCCCTTCAGGTCTGGAATTGAACCCACTTCTGTGGCTTTCAGTCAAACAAAAGACAGGCATATGAGCTCAACATTTACATTAGGTTATACTCCTTGGAGAGACCAATCATGGGAGAATAGAAAGGCTGTGTACACACAGGGAGATAGCTCAGGGGGCAGGAGTGCATGGGAGTGAAAGACACAGGTAAGAGGTAACTACAGAGAGGAAGTAGGAAGAGAATTGTTGCATTGTGGGAAATTGCAGTCAATGTCATGAGACAAAGTATATGTGAGCTGCTGTATGGAAAGTGAATTTGCGAATTTGCTTTGTAAACTTTCACCCAAATCACAATAACAATTAAAAAAAAAAAAAAGGAAAGGAAGAAAAGATCAAAATGAATATCAGAAGAGACTCTGAAACTTGCTCTTGAATGAGGAGTATCCAAAGCAAATGGAAGAAATGACAAGATAAAGAGCTGAATAGAAGTTTTCAATGAGCAGCTTGAGAAGACAAAGTTAATTATTATAAAGAAATATGCTAAAACCTGGAGTTAGAAAATCAAAAGGGAAGAATATGTTCAGCATTTCTCAAGCTGCAAGAACTGAAGAAAAATTTCAAGCATTGAGTTGCAGTATTGAAAGATGCTATGGGCAAAATATTGAGTGATGAAAGAAACATCAAAAGATGATGGAAGGATTACACAGAGTCACTGTACCAAAAAAAAAAAAACCTCGATGTTCATCCAGTTCAGGAGGTGGCATATGGTCATGAACCATTGGTACTGAAGGAAGAAGTTGAAGCTTCATTGTAGTAATGGTGGAAAACAAAACTCCAGGAATTGATGGAGTACCCATTGAGATGTTGCAATGAATGGATGCCACACTAGAGGCAATCAATTGTTTATGCCAAATATTTGGAAGACAGCTACTTGGCCAATTGACTGGAAGAGGTCCATATTTGTACACATCCCAAGGAAAGGAGATCCCACAGATTGTGGAAAGTAATGAACAATATCATTAATATCACACACACATAAAATCCTGCTGAAGATTATTAAAAAATGGTTGCAGCAGTATACTGATAGTGAACTTCCAGAAACACAAGCTGGATTCAGAGGACAACATGGAGTGAGGGGGTAGCATTGCTGGTGTTAGATGGAGCTTGGCTGAAAGAAAAAAAAAAAAAAA
>NW_006921838.1:1600493-1608361 GCF_000298275.1 Orycteropus afer afer
GTGAAGACTAAGGTGTGCCTAACCCAAGCCATGGTGTTTTCAATTGCCTCTTATGCCTGTGAAAGCTGGACAATGAATAAGGAAGACTGAAGAAGAGTTTGAATTGTGGTGTTGACAAAGAATATTAAAAGTACCACAGACAACCAGAAAAACTAACAAATCTGTCCTGGAGGAAGTATAGCCAGAATTCTCCTTGGAAGCAAGAATGGCCAGACTTCGTCTCGCCTACTTTGGTCATGTTGTCAGAAGGGACCATTCCCTGGAGAAGGATATCATGCTTTACAAAGTGGAAGGTCAACCAAAAAGGTGAAGGGCCTCAACGTGATGGATTGACACAGTGGCTGCAAAGATGGGCTTAGTTATAGCCTGAATTGTGGTGCTGGCACAGGACAGGGCAGTGTTTCGTTCTGTCACACATAGGGTCGCTATGAGTTGGAGCTGATTGATGGCACTTAACAATTATCAACAACAGTCTTGTGGAAGTGAAAGTCTGTACACTTTGACTTTCTTGGGCCATCACACCTCTTCTAAATTCCCAAGACACAAAGACATAAAGAGCAAATAAACAAGGGAGAAGTATCCAGAAACACAGGTAAAAATAGAGACAGAAAATGGGCCTAATGACATCCCTTACCTTTGTGATGTTCTTGAGTCTATCACTGTTCTGGTTCCCTAGTGCCATTCTGATAAGAATATACCACAAATGGAATGACTTTAACAAACAGGAGTTTATTCTCTCGCAATTTGGAGGCTTTAAGTCCAAGTTTAAAGTTCCAGGCTCTAAGGGCTGAGTGAAAGCCCCTCAACCTTGAGCTTCTGCCCTGCCTCTTGCTCCCAGCCCACTGAGGCTAGAGGCATCTTTTCATTCAGGCAGCTGGTAGCTGCTGAGGCTAAAAAAGCCCAAGGTCGACAAATAAATTGGCACAGTCCCAATGTTACCAAACCACATGGCAGGCCATTAACTTAAGTCCATTGTTAGTCCCAAGGTTGGCAGAGCGTGGCAGGCTGCTGAACAACAACATGGCTACATGCAGGGTCCAAGCATGCCATAAGCTAGAGACTATCCCAAGGTTTCTCCCTGTATACAGGAAGCAGACCACATCCCAAAAGCAGCTACTCAGCTGCTTGTGGTAGATCCCACCATGGAGTTGATTGCCAGTCTCATCATGGGGAATACTACATTCATCTGCCCAGCCATTCAACCAGGCACAGCCAAGCTGACACACAAACTAAACTACCACAACCACCATTTCAGATTGCATAGTTCTAAACAATTTTCACTCTTGGCTAAAGCTTATTGTGTTTCAATTACATATAACTGAAGAAAATCCTAATGCACAAATGAAGGCAGTGAATGTTGTTCATATAATTTCAAGACATTACCCAACACAATAAACAGTCATTCAATAACCTGAAGGTTATGGAATAGGTTATTCAATAACCTGAAAATTCATTAAATTGAGGCAGTAATAATAAAATCATATTAACTCAGACCCCATTAAGCAGAGAGACTAAGAAGCCAATTAATGGAATCTGTATACACAGACAATACAAATTCATGCATGGATACACTATTTATAATATCATAAAGTATAACCAAAACACCTAACCTATTGTTGCTGAGTCAACTCTGACTCAGTGACACTACAGGAAAGAGTAGAACGTCCCCATAGGGTTTATAAGACAGTAATTCTTTATAGAAGCAGATTGTTTTCAATTATCAGTCAAGTATTTAACTACTGTGCCACCAGAACTCCTCACATAGTTGTTAGGTAGTATCAAGTTGATTCCAACACAGTGTCCCTATGTTCAAAAGAACAAAACACTGCCTGGCCTTGTGCCATCCTCATAATAATTACTATTTTTGAATCTATTTTTGCACCTGCTGTGTCAGTCCATTTTATTGATGGTTTTCTTTTTCACTCACTCTCTACTCTACCAACCATGTCCTTTTCAGGGGACTGGTCTCTCATGATAGCATGTCCAAAGTACGAGAGGGGAAATCTCACCACCCTCACTACTAAAGAGCATTCCAAATGTACTTCCTGTAAGACATATTTGTTTGTTGTATTGTTGCAATACATGGTATATTCAATATTCTTTGCCAACACCGTAATTTAAATGCATTGGTCCTTCTTTGGTCTTCCTTATTCAATTGTCCAGTTTTCACATGCATTTGAGGCAATTGAAAATACTCTGACTTGGATCAAGTGCACCTTAGTTTTCAAAGTTATATCTTTACTCCTGAGCACTTTAAAAGAGGTGTTTTGTGATAGATTTTTCCCATGTAGTACAATGTTTGATTTTTTGACTGTTGCTTCTATGGCCATTGATTATGAATCCAAGTAAAATTAAACCCTTGACTACTTTTCTCATTTATCGTGTTGTTGCTTATTGGTCCAGTTGGGAGGATTTTTATATTTGTGTGTGTGTGTTGAGGTATAATCTGTACTGAAGACTGTAGTCTTTTGTTGTTGTCATGTTGTGAAGTACCATCAAGTTGACCCCAACCAATAGAGACCCTGTGTATGACAAAATGAAACACTGTCCAGTCCTGTGCCATCTCCAAAATCCTTGCTATACTCTATACCTGAGCCCATCATTGCAGCCACTGTGTTGATCCATCTGGTTGATAATCTTTCCCATTTTTGCTGACCCTCCTCTTTATCACATATAATATACTTCTTCATGGAATGGTCCCTTCAGACAATATGACCCAAGTAGGTAACATCTGGCCATTTTCACTTTCAATGAGCATTATGTATGCACTTCTTCCAGGAGATATTTGTTCATTCTTTTGGTAGTCCATGGTATTTTCAGTATTCTTCACAAATACCATAATTCAAAGGCATCAACTCTTCTTCAGTCTTTCTTATTTATTGTCCAACTTTCACATGCATATGAGATGATTGAAAATATCATGGCTTGAGTTAGGCATACCTTACTCTTCAAAGTGATATCTTTGCTTGTTAACACTTTAAAGAGGTCTTTTGCAGCAGATTTGTCCAGTGCAATACAATGTCTGATTTCCTGAATGTTGCTTCCACGGATATTGATTGTACATCCAAATAAAATGAAATCCCTGACAACTTCAATCTTTTCTCCATTTTATGTGTTGTAGTTTATTGGTCCAGATGTGAGGATTTTGTTTTCTTTATGTTGAGGTGTAATCCATACTGAAGAATGTAACCTTTGGTCTTCAACAACATGTGCTTCAAGTCTTCTTTGCTTTCAGCAAGCAAGGTGGAGTCATCTGCATGTTGTGGATGTTGCTGAGTCTTCCTTCAGTCCTGATGTCATGTTCTTCTTCATGTATCTGGCTTCTCTGATCATTTTCCCAACCTACAGGTTTAATAGTTATAATAGTAGTAAAAACAAGGAAGTATAAGTAAATAAAAATTGGTGAAGTATAAATAAGCAATATGCCATATAGAAAATTAGGAGAAAGAACAAACCACGTAAACCATTTAAATTCCTCATAATTTTTCTCTTCAGTTACATTTAATTTTTTTTCTTTTTTTGAAGCTGGAAAGAAAGTGATATGAGCATCTGAAAGCAATTTGCAGGTAAATTCAATCATTTGGGGATGTATTCTTGCAATGTTTGCCCTTTTATAAAGGACAAATGAAAAGAAAAAAAGGAATAAAATTTGAAAAAAGGATGTTGGAAGGGAGTTTCTGAGACACCTAGATGTTAAAATAATATTATCTGGGAATACTGGACTATCCATAAATATACATATCTACATTTTCTCTAATGATAATAATTTTGGAGATAGGAAGAAAATATCTAAGACTGAATATTAAAAATAAAATTTTAAATTCTGTTTTGAGGACATAAAAAGATGAATTGTAATTCTATGACTTCCATTATATATTCAGAGAGCAAAGTGAACCTCAACCTGGCAGTGAGCTGCATTTTTTCCATCGTGTATAATATATACTAAGGGGCTATGTTTTGAGACTATCATCAAATGCAGATTCAATCTGTAACAACCCTTCAATATAGTATCTCTGAACTTTCTTTTGGTCAACTGCCAGACTAGGAAGCCAAGCCCTATACTTTCACGGAACAAGAGGTTTGCAGGGCCTGGTAATGAAATGTTCTTTTTTGTTTGTTTGTTTGTTTGTTTGTTTTCAGATTAGATCTTCTCTTCATTTAGGAGACACAGAGCAAAGTTTCTTCAAGCAGTTTATAATGTATTTCCAGACCTCTGTTTATAATCCAAGCACTCACATTTTCCTTCAACTCTGGGTTTTCCAATTTAGGCAATTAAAGATCAGATGGGTCTCAAATTTATAAACCCATGTGCAGAATTCAAAAGATGTGTTGGTGGGGCAGTGGTTAAGTGTGCTGCTGGTAACCAAAAGGTTGCCATTGGAACTTATCAGCCACTCCTGGGAGAAAGGTTTGGTAGTCTGTGGTTGTAATCATTTAAAGCCTTGGGAACACTAGGGACAGTTCTACTCTGTCCCACAGGATCACTATGAGGCAGGATAGATTCTGAGGCAAGGTGTTTCTTTTGTTTTGGTTTATGCAGATGTGGTGTATTAAATTTCTTAGTGTGGCTTTTCTACCCATAAGTCTTTGTAAACTCCATGGTGGAATTTGCTGTTAGCAACTAAGGAGCTCCTGATTTTAGAAGTTATCCACCTGGGGTATTTCTGTTGGGCATGGCACAGCAATGTTCTGGGAAGTTTGCTCTCTCTCAGGTGCTTAGAATTCTGATTTATGATTGGCTAGTTTGGCCACTCTGCCAGGCTCAAAAGGAGGCCTCCTAGAGGCAGAAGACTCCTTCTCTAACTGCTGGCTGAGAAGGACGTGCTGCTGGGAGAAACACATTCCCAAGAGATACATGCTCCTGAGAGACATGGGCTGCTGGGAAAGAGACACAAGGGACAAGCACTGCTGGGAGAGAGGCTGTGAGAGACTGTTGGCTGAGAGATGGAAACTGAGGGAGATTGAGCGTTTTTCCTAAACTTGAATTGTAACCTGGTTCTTCCCTAATAAACCCCATAACCTATGAGTTCTGTGTGGCCACTGAGTGAATTATCAAACCCAGCAGATAGGCTTTGGGTGCTGTGGGAGGAACAGTTGGTATAAGGACTGGAGGGAGGCAGCATGTCTGGCCTCGCAAGAATGGGCCTTGGGCTACTGATAGTGATTCCGTCTTCCTTTTGTAGAGTTAGAGGAGGTCAGGAGATGTGGCCTCCTTGCCCTTTTAGCAGCAGAATTCAGGAAAACATATTAAAGGACCATAATTTAAGGCTGGAACTCTAAGAAGGCTCTTTTGCTTTCCAAGACCACCATTCCCAGGTAATCCTCCCATGACTCTAAGAAGTTATTCAGAACAGATTCAAGGCTAAACTGTTATATCATTTCACAGTTGAAGAATATGAGTAATGTTTTCATAGCTTCCATCCATGATGTGCTTACTGCAGCATGTTCGAAAGAAATGTTAAACCTGAACATGAATCTTTATATCACAGAGATCTTAGCCATTAGTAAAATCTTACTCAATAATAACCTGGGATGTGATCAATTAAATATGTAGCCCCAAACCAAAAAACAGGTTGCCATGGAGTCAATACCAACTCATGGCAGCCCCATGTGTGTCAGAGTGGAATTGTTCTCCATAGGATTTTTAATGACTCATTTTTCACAAGTAGATCACCAGACATTTCTTGCAAAGTGCTTCTAATGTACTTAAACCTCTACCATTTTGGATAGTAGTCAAGCATGTTAATAGTTTGCACCACACAAAAAAACATATTAAACTCACTGCCATTGAGTCAACTCCAATTCAGTGATCCCACTGGATTTCTAAGGCTGCAAGTCTTTATGGAAGAAGATTGCCTCATCATTCTTCTGCAGAGCAGCTGAGGGTTTGAACCACAATCTTTTGTTTACCAGCAAAGTGTCTTAACTACTATATCACCAGAACTCACCACTCTGGGATTCCAAAATATGTAGGTAGAAAGAGGACAACATGAGAAAGAACAGCAGGAAAATGAATAGTTCTCTAAGAACCACAAACTACCATATTCTAGACTTTAACATGAAAGTAATGAACCATCTTTCCATACCTGATATGAACCCCATTTGGTCATAATGAATTATTTTTTTGGTATATTGTTGGAGTCTATTGGCTAGGATTTTGTTGAAGATTTTTGCATCTATATTCATGAGGGATATTGGTCTGTAGTTTTCCTTTTGAGTGATGTCTTTGCCTGGTTTTGGTATCAAGGTTATGCTTGCTTCATAAAATGAATTAGGGAGGCTTTCATTCTTTTCTATGTTCTGGAAAGGTTTGAATAGGTTTGGTGTCTGTTCTTTTCTGAATGTTTGGTAGAATCCTCCGGTGAAATTGTCTGGGCCAGGACTTTTTTTGTTGGTAATTTTTTTTAAGACCTGTTCAATTTCTTCTTTTGTTATGGGTCTATTCAACTTTCCCACTTCAGTCTGTGTTAGTTAAGCTAAGTGGTGTGTTTCTAGAAATCTGTCCATTTCTTCCAGATTTTCAAATTGGCTGGAGTACAGTTCTTCATAGTATCCTGATATTATCATTTTTATTTCAGTTGGTTCTGCTGTGATATCACCCATTTTGTTTCTTATTCCTGTTATTTGTATTCTCTCCCTCTCTTCCTTTGATACATTTGCCAGTGCTTTGTCAATTTTATTGATCTTTTCAATAAACCAACTTCTAGCCTTGTTGATTTTTTTCTGTTGTCTTTGTGTTTTCTGTTTTAATCTTTATTGTTTTCTTCCTTCTTGTGACTGTAGGCTTTTCTTGCTGTTCTTTTTCTAATTGTTGGAGATTTTGTTTTAAACTGTTGATTTGGGCTCTTTCTTCTTTTTTATTGTGTGCATTTATTGCTATAAATTGGCCTGTGATCACTACTTTTGCTGTGTCCCCAATATTTTAGTATGTTGTTTTCATTCTCATTTGACTCAAGGAATTTTTTAATTTAATTTTTTATTTCTTTTACCCAGTCTTCATTAAGGAGGCTCTTGTTCAGTTTCCATGTGTTTGCTCTTTTTCCATTGATCTGCTTATTGTTGATTTCTAATTAGATAGCATTGTGGTCTGAGAAGATGCTTTGCAGCATTTCAATGGTTTTTTTTTTAATATATTAAGGCTTGCTTTATGGCCTAACATATGATCTATCCTGGAGAATGTTCCATGTGCACTGGAAAAGAATATACATTTTGTTGTTTTTGGGTGAAGTGTTCTGTAGATGTCTCCAAGGTCAAGGTGGTAGATTGTATTGTTTAGCTTTTCTGTATCTTTGTTTAGTTTCTTTCCAGTTGTCCTATGTTTCATTGAAAGTGGTATGTTAAAGCCTCCCACTATGACTGTGCAGTCCTACTTTCCAACTTTTTTAAAGTCCGATTTATATATTTTGGGATCTTTCATTGGGTCCACAGATATTTCTTATGGTTATATCTTCTTGTTCAATTGATCCTTTGTTATATAATGTCCTTCCTTGTCTTGTCTTGTGGTTTTTGTCTTAAAGTCAATTTGATCAGAAATTAATATTGCCACTCCTGCTCTTTTTTTTGGTTGCCATTTGCTTGATATATCTTTTCCAACCTTTGATTTTTAGTCTATCTTTGTCCTTGTCTCTAAGGTTTGTCTCTTTTAGACAGCATGTTGATAGGTTTTGTTTTCTTATCTATTCTGCAACTCTCCATCTCTTGAGTGGTGCATTTAATCCATTAACATTCAGTGTAATTATCAACAAGTATGAATTGGTTGCTGTCATTGTGTTATGTGTTTTCTTCATGGTGTTCCTGGTTTCTTTGTTCCACATAATTTTCTGTGCTGAGCTCATTATGTTTATGAATTGTGTTATCATTTCATTTTT
>NW_006921838.1:1610546-1611238 GCF_000298275.1 Orycteropus afer afer
TGCCATCAGGATTGCTTCCAGACCGCAGCTCCATATGTCTCCTTTTTTGGTGTTTTGATGCAAATACTTCTACTAGTTGGAGTTTAGTCCATTTCAATATCCTTCCCTTCAAAGCTGAAAGCTCCAGGATAATCTTCTATATCTGTGTTAGTTGGTTCCCCTTTGGTTCCTTCTTTGTTGAAGAGGGTCTCTGCAGTCTTTCTGCCTATTTTGCTATCTTGGTGGAAGTCTCCTATCTTTCAATAATTTTAAATAGATAAATTATAAAAAGCAATTGTAGGAACACTCAACTCAAATGAAAGAAAGTAAAGTATTTTTTAAGTTCTCATATTTTTACTTTAATGGCATAGTCATTAAAGTGTTCAGCTGCTAAACAAAAGGTCAGCTGTTTGAATCCACTCTAGCAGCTCTGTGGGTGAAAGATGAGGCAGTCTATTTCCATAAATATTTACAGCCTTGGAAACCTGTAAGGCAGTTCTATTCTGTCCTAAACAGTTAATTGACTAGGAACTCCAGTGGTGCAGTGAGTAAGGCATTTGTCTCCTAACTGAAATGTCAGTGGTTCAAACTTACCAGCTGTGTAAGGAAAATGAAGCAATCTACTTCCATAAAGATGTACAGCCTTGGAAACCCTATGGGGGTTTCTATGAGTCAGAATTAACTTGATGGCAATGTGTTTTGTTGTTGTTGTT
>NW_006921838.1:1613658-1614198 GCF_000298275.1 Orycteropus afer afer
AAAAAAAAAAAAAAAATCCCAACAACAAAAAATTCCTGGCCAAAATAGTTTCACTGGAGAACTCTATCAGACATTCAGAAACTAACTGACACCAATCCTATTTAAACTATCCCAAGACATAGAAAAGATGCAATCCTCCCAAATTTGTTTGATAGAGGAAATATAACCTTGATACCAAAACCAGGCAAAGGCATCATTAAAAAGGAAAACTACAGACCATTATCCCTCATGAATATAGATGCAAAAATCTTCAACAAAATTCTATACAATAGACTCCAACAAACCCAGAAACTCACTGCCTTCAAGTCATATTTGATTCATAGTGACTCTTCCTTGGGTTTCCAAGGCAGTATCACTACAGAAGTAGATTGCCCCCAATCTTCCTTCTGAGGAGTGGCTGGTAGATACATCATGACCAAGTGGAGTTCATACCAGGTATGCAAGGATGCAAGGATGCACAAAGTGGCTGCGATGATGGGACACGGTGGCTGCGATGATGGGCTCAAGTATAGCAGGGATTGTGGGGCTGGCGCGGGATTG
>NW_006921838.1:1615439-1623505 GCF_000298275.1 Orycteropus afer afer
GGGGTCACTATGAGTCGGAAATGACTCGACGGCACTTAACAACAACAACAACAACAACTCAATATTGTATTGGAAGTCCTAGCCAGGGCAATAAGGCAAGAAAGGGCAATCAAAGGCATCCAGATTGGTAAGGAAGATGTAAAACTATTCCTCTTTGCAGATGATATGATCCTATACCTAGAAAACCCAAGAGACTCGGCAAGAAAACTACTGGAAATAACTGACGAGAAATTTAGCATAGTGGCAGAATAGAATATCAACATACAAAAATCAGTTGGATTCTTCTACACCAGCAAGCAGATTGCTGAAAAGGAAATAAATACCATTTACAACAGCTATAAAAAATGTTAAAAAATAAAATACTTGGGAATAAATCTCACCAGGGACACAAAAGACCTGTGAAAATAAAACTATAAAACATTACTTCAAGAAACTATAAGAGATCTGCATAAATGGAGGAACATTCCATCCTCATGAATAGGAACATTGAACAGAGTGAAAACGTCAATACTACACAAACCAATCTATACATTCAATACAATTCCAATCCAGATCTCATCCACACTCTTTAAGGAAATGGAAAAAAAAAAAAAACACACTATTTTCATATGGAATAGAAAGAGATCTCAGATAGGCAAAGTACTACTGAAGAAGAATGAAGTAGGAAGTCTCACAGTCTCAGATCTCAAAACCTAGTATACAGCCACGGTAGTCAAAACAGTCTGGAATTGGTACAATTACAGACACATTGACCAGTGGAATAAAATTGAGAACCCAGAAATAGATCCATTGACCTATGGTCAGTTATCTTTGACAAAGGGCCAAAATCCATTCAATGGGGGAGGAGATAGTCTCTTTAACAAATGGTGCTAAAACTAGTTACGACTTGCAGAATAATGAAACAAGATCCATATCTCACACCATACAAAAAACTAACTACAGATGGATTAAAGACTTAAATATGACTCCTAAAATTATAAAGTTTGTCAAGGAAAAAATAGGGCCAAACTTAGGGCCCTTAATTTATGGCATAAATAGACTATCAAGCATAACCCAAAATGCACAAATAGCAGAAAATAAACTAGATGACTGAGACCTTCTAAAAATTAAATCTTTATGTGCTTCAAAAGACTTCTTCAAGAGTAAAAAGACAATATAAAGATTGGGAAAAAAATATTTGACAAAAATATACCTGACAAGGCACTTATCTCTAAAATTTATAGAAAATGCCAATACCTCAACATCAAAAAGCAAACAATCCAGTTAAAAAAAATGGGCAAAGATTTGAATAGACACCCCAACCAGGAAGATATTTAGGGATTCAATAAAAACATGGAGACATGTTTGCATTTATTAACCATTAGAGAAATGCAAATCAAAACAACGAGATACCATCTTACCCCAGCGCTAAAAATAAAGTTCAATAACACAGAAAGTAACAAATCCTGTTGAGGATGTGGAGAGATTGGGACTCTCATACACTGCTTGGGGGACTGTAAAATGACACAGCCACTGTGGAAATCAGTATGGTGATTCCTTAAGAAGTTGGAAGTAGAAATACTATTTGATCCAGCTATAATTACTAAGTATATATCCTAAAGAAGTGAGATCCAGGACAAGAACAGACATATGTACACCGATTTTCATCACAGCAGTATTCACAATAGCAAAGAGATGGAAACAACCTATGTGCCCATCAACAAAAAGATGAATAACCAAACTATGGTACATACACACAATCGAATATTATGCAAGTCTAAAAAATGATGTAGAATCCACAGAATGTGGATGAACTTGGAGAACATTATGCTGAGTGACATAAGTCAAACATAGAAAGACAAATATTGTATTAGCTCACTATTGTACAAAGTCAAGGAAAAATTTATATGTGGAAGAAAACTTTCCTTGTTGGTTACCGGAAACACTGCTCGACAGGTAGAGACAAGTATTGATTTGAGTGAAGGGAAAAAGTGAGTGATCAAAACAATGGTATTGAGGAAGAGGAAGCCACAAAGAGGTACACAAGAGGTACAGACAACAAAGATACACCTCTTTACATATATAATTACAGTAGTTAAAGTTGTGTACCAACTTGGCTTGTCCTGGTTGAGTAGCTGGGCAGCTGGATATAATCATATATTGTTATAGTTATATAGTTTTATATTCCTCATGGTGAGATTCATAATCGATTGCATGGTGGAATCTACTGGAGCAACTGAGTAGCTGCTTTAGGAATGTGGTGTGTTTCCAGTATCTAAGAAGCAGCTTTGAGGAAGTTCTCTAGATTTTGGCATGCTTGAATCCTGCATGTAGCTGAGTTGTTGTTCAGCAACCTGCCATGTTTCCTGCCCATCTTGGGACTATTAACGGAACTTGAATTAATGGCCTACACTGTGGTCTGGTAATATCAGGGCTGCGCCTTTTTACTTGTCGACCCTGGGCTTGATAACCCCAGCATTCAGAAGCTGCCTGAGTGAAGAGACACTTCTACCTTCAGTGGGCTGGGAGCAAGAGGCAGAGCTGAAGCCCAGGGTTGAGGGGTTTTCACCCAGCCCTTAGACCTGGCACTTTGAACTCAGACTTCTAGCCTCCAAAACTGTAATAGAATAATCTCCTGTCTGTTAAAGCCATCCCATTTGTGGCACATTCCTGTCAGAACGGCAATAGGTAACCAAAATAACAATACAGCATTATCAGTGATAATAAACATTAATACATAGGTAAACAGATGGGTAGACAGATTGAATGATCAGTTATGTCTAGGGAAAAAGGAATATACCCATGAACATATATAAGGTTGGCAAATGATATTTCTACATACATATTTGTATGTGCTGTAAGAATGCCCAAATATACAATAGAGCTAACAAAGGGCAAAGTTATGATAACTTCTTGGCCACAGCCAACCTCCCTTAGAAAGTGAGTAGTAGGACCTGTGAGCTCAAGACCATGGTCACAGGGACATCAAGCTCAATTACCATAACATACTACACAAAAACTTTGTTCTACAGCCGACTTTGATGAGTAGTTACTGGTGTCTTAAAAGTTTGCAAGTGGCCATCTAGATGCAACAATGGGTCTCTCCTCAACCAGAGCAAAGAAGAATGAAGAAAACCAAAGACATATGGAAACAATTAGTCCAAGGGACCAGTAGACAATGTATTCCTTAGCCTACATGACCATGAAACCAGGACTAGATAGTGCCTGCCTACCACTGTCAACCATTCAGAAAGGGATCAGTGCAGGAGATCCTGGATAGAGTGGGAGAACAATGTGGAATAAGACTCAAAATCCCCCCCCCCAAAAAAAAGGTTTACTAGTTTGATAGAGCCTGGTGAGACCCCCGAGACTATGGCCTCTAGTTACCCTTTAGATCTGGAATTGAACTCACTCCTGTGGCTTCCAGCCAAACAACTGACAGGCACATAGGATGAATATTTACATCAGGTAGATACACTCATTAGAGTGATCCATCATGGGAGAACAGAAGAGCAGTGTTTGCACAGGAAGATAGCTCAGGGAGCAGGAATGTGTTAGAAAGAAGGACACAGGGAAGGGGTAACTACAGGGAAGAAGTGAAAAGAGAGCTGTTACATTGTGGGGAATTATAGTCAATGTCATAAAACAAAATTTGTATGAATTGCTGTATGGAAAATGAATTTCCTCTGTAAACTTTTACCAAAATCACAATAATTAAAAAAAAAAAAAAAAAAAGATTCATTCAGGTTCCAACAACTCAATAGACAAAGGGCTGATTCTAAACAGTCAAAGCAGGCTATTTGTGGGAAGTCTAACATGATATGTGAAGAAATAGTGATGTACTGCTCATTTGTCAAGACTCAAGTGAAACTTTGTAGACAGCACGATGACCTAAACAATAAACCTAACAATAAACAAAACTATAAGGGAAACTATGATGAATTACTTCAGTGAATTACTGAATTAGCTTCAGTGAATTATTGAATTAGCAGTGAATTACTTAGTATGGCTCCTCTAGCCATGGTCTGTGTGGTGCTCTCTAGATGAGTCAGTGGAGCTATGTAAGTATGAGGTGGTTGTGGTCTACCAAGGGTATTGGATAAATTATTAGTTATTAATAAATAAAGTACAGGACATCCTTGTGGGGGTGGGGCCACAGTAATAAGGTGTATGGAACTCTAATGTGGGGATTGACCAGTTTTGTAATTTTGGTAGGCATAAAATGAGCTCTTCCAGAGGTAAAAAGGGTGTATCTCACTGCCATCAAGAGTGAAGGACTGGAGGTGGAGTGGAGCATGTTCTTGGTCCTGAGATCCCTGCACTAAACCTTCTTGGCTGAGAGAGGACAGACAGACCAGCAGAAAGATGATGGCAGCATAGGGAGCATAATGAAGAGACCAGGATGAGATACAGCAGTAGGCCTGCCAGCCCATGGGGCAAGAAAACAAGGGTCTTTGGGCAGGAGCCTTGCTTCTAGGGTGGGGTGCATCTAGGTACACCTATCAGCAGACCTACAAAAGCTGTGTAACACCTGTTCAAGCAGGGCAGAGGCCAGGTCTAGAGGCCAAGGACTGAAAAGAAATATGCGTTTGGGCATGGCCAAGGGGAGCCTATCCTGATGGAGGAATTGTATTATGAACATTCCTGAACCTGACTTGTAACCTGTTACTTGCCTAATAAACCCCATAATCAGGAATATTGTCTGTGTGGCCTGAGTGGCCATTGCAACAAATTATCGAACCTGGCAGAGAAGTAGTGACTGTCATGGGAGAGACGGTTAGTGTCAGAGTTGGTAAAAAGGCTGGAGGGTGGTGGCATGCCTGTTCTCATAGGCATAAGCCTGGGGCTCCTCATGATGGTTCTGTCTCTCTGTCATGAAGTTAGAGGAGGTTAGAGAAGGATGCTGTCTCCATGTCCATTTTCCAGAAACTGACCTTTTAGTTATAACTCAATACATTAATCAATATGCTGGAAATGATCCTTGGAAGAACAAAAATCCTCAAGAGACTTTCTTCTCCAGGAGAGGATTATGAATAATATCAAAAAAGAAATAATCAAAACAATATCATTTGTTGAGTTTTCACTAGTTAGTAAGCACAGTGATAAGTGTTTAATCTATGTTATATTACTACTTAATTAATCTTCAGAACTATTTTATGAGTAAGGATTATGTTATGATTCCTGATTTACAAATATATAAAGTAAGCAAGTTTCAGTAATTTGCTCAAAGATGCACATCTATTTTGTAATAGCAGATAACTGCACCCATGTTGTTCAGAGACCTAAGGACTTTTCCCTAGAAATTTGGTTTTGGTAAACACTAGTAACCTCACATGCTTCCGAAGCAGAGCTTGTTTTGTAATGAAGATTAGTGATGCTAGGATTTAAAGGTAACTGAGCCTCAGGTGCTTAGCAAATTTTACCAGATAAGCATAATTTGACAGGACTTCAAATAATTTAAGGTTAAGGATTCTATGCTTTACAACCCTGTAACCACTGTAACATTTTACATTTAGTTTCCATTGTCTTAGTGTTTGCTAGAGAAATTCCATTGGAACCCTCCCCTCACCCACCTCAGTTAACTGAGGAAATGGGGAATGTGAAATGACCAGACATACACCCGGACATACACTTGGTTAACTGGGGAGCTCAGAGGACAAATGTAAGCCAGAGGGATTGCAGGACTACAGTCATGGCACCTGCAGATGAAAGATAAGCCTTATGGTTTGTACAGATGGAGATGGGAGAATAATAATATGAAAGCAGGGGAGTCATGGATTGCAATGGTTGTGATTGTTTCTGGCTGGGGCTGGGACATCCTCCTTTACGCTCACAGTGAGCTTCAGTTCTGACATTTATGTTTTGCTCACTCCATCTCTGTGTAACCAGAACTAACTCTACTTAATTAGAAAAGAAGCTTAAGTAAGCACAGGCTTTTATTTATCCTAAATGGGAAAGGGGATGCCATAGATAATTGTTTTGTCATCAAGGCAAGATCAAATTGCTGACCCTCTAATTACATTGGGCAAAGTAACAACGGATCTTACTGATGGCCTTCCTAATTCTGGAGCTCAGAAATCAAATTAAAATGGGAGATATTATGCTTATGGGGTAATTTGCACAAAGTTCATTATATTGGAGGCTTACTAAAGGGCCTTGTGACTGATTACTTTTCATCGTCTACTTCCTCAATATAAAAGCTGATATCATCTATCTAAATAAAGTCAAATAAGATCAATGTCAAATCAATGATCTGACAGAACCAAGAGTAAATTTAAAGCAAATTTGAGCCTGAACAAGTTTAAACAGGCAAATGCTTTAAAATATATGTGATTTGTAGCATTGAATGAGATTTCTGTGTGTTCTGGAATTATAGTTATACACAGTACACTCACATATGTAGGAAAATGTAGTTCTTTTTTTCACTAAAAATGATTTATCATTCTTATAGGTACTTCTTCACCCTATACCTCCATTGGATAAAGAGAAATTAAAACTGATTTTTTAAATCAAATGTGTTCATCTTGGCAACTAGTTTATAATTTGAGTTATACATTTAGGATATTAATTTATTTGGAATAAATACTCACCCTTTTATAGGAGATACTTTCCTTTTTCTTTCTCCACTTTAAGACAATGTTTGCTGGTATGAGGGGGGCTTATTATACTACATGCAATCAAATGTAGAGGGTTTCAAAACTGATTTACATGCTGTGCCATTCTCTGAACTGCAATGTGATTGGCTTCATCAGTAGGTACTGTGTTGGTATAAATTATGCTGAAACAATTTGTGATCTTTCAGCTTGGGCAGAAATCTTTTCTGGCTGATTGAGCTCCATCTTAACTCTTATTGTTGCAATTTTATTACTCTCTTGGTTACAGATCTAGCAATGATGTCCATAGATTCAACCAACCTTGTCTGTCCACACTTCACCTCATTCTTTTCAAACCCTATTCCCTACCTGAGATATCTCCATCTGCAAACATTTTAAGTCAAATCTCCAGCTACCTTCTATGTCTCAATCATTCCTAGAAGAAAATGTAAACATTTATACCATATGGGAATGAAGGGAGAGGAGGGAATCCTCTCCTCCCACTTAAGACTGCTGTACCACTGAGTTTCACTAGTGAATGACCCTCACCACTAGCCCCTGTGATTGCTAAGTGCCATTGAATTAGCTCTGACCCATAGCAATTTTATGTATAACAGAACAAAACTTTGCCTGCTCCTGGGCCATCCACCCAATAGTAAGTGTGTTTGAGACTATTGTTGCCACCACCATGTCAATCCATCTTGTTGAACACCTTCCTCTTTTTCCCTGACCTTCTAGTTTATCTAGCATGGTATTTTTTCCAGGGACTGGTTCATCCTGATAACTTGTCTAAAGTGAGCAAGGCAAATAATGAAATGGGCAAAGACCTAGACTTACAAAAACAAAAAAGAAGAATACAATCAGCATTTCTCAGGCTGAAAAAACTGAAGTGAGCATTTAAAGCCTAGAGTTGCAATATTGAAGGATTCTACTGGCAAAAAATGGAAAGACACAGGAAACATCAAAGGAAGATGAAAAGAATGCACAGAGTTACTGTACCTAAAATAATTGATCGATTTTCAATCATTTCACAAGATAGTCCACTTGGTGCAGCAGTATTATTTCTCAAATTCTATATTTGGTAAGGGAAACCTTGCTTTCAGTGTTCTCTCCACGTAGCAGACACATATCACCCACTTGCAGATGAGATTCTCTTCCTTGCTCTTTCCTCCTTCTGTTCTAAGATATTATCCTCATGACCTAGTCATAAGTAGAAGATGGTTTGTTTACCTTATGTAAGATGTTATGAACTGGACCTAGGATTTGTTTTTGATATGCTGAAAATATTTAGGTAATCTCTTCTCAAATTCTAGATTGCAAGTTCTGTCTTATTTCAAAATGATTTTTGTAAATTCCAGTACTTAATAACAATTCTTCATTATTCTTTGCATTTTCTTTCTTTTTTTTTTTTTAATTTTATTTTGATTTGGGTGAAGATTTACAGAGTAAATTCACTTTTCATACAGCAGTTCACATATACTTTGTCTCATGTCA
>NW_006921838.1:1626060-1668005 GCF_000298275.1 Orycteropus afer afer
TCTCTTTCCTTTCCATATAAAGTTAGTGATCATTTTTTCCATATCCCTAAAGAATGTTGATGGGATCTGGATTGGGATTGCATTGAATGTATAGATTTCCTTTGCATTTTCTTAGTAAAAATCTGTTCGTCGTCCCCTTCGTATCTGGGTAAACCCAGGAAGTACAGGCATTTTGTAGGCTGGCTGTGCAGAAGAGCATGCAAACAAATTGGAAAATAAACACAAGAATAACATAAAGAATATTAACCTCTTATATGAGCTAGTTCCTACTTTCCTCCATCCCTTTTCTAAGAAGATTCATTTAGGTCCTATTGTAATCTGCTTTGTGCTGTAGCAGGCTGACCTCTAGAGACTGTATCTTTCATATTACCTTACTCTTCAGTGTCCAATTCCTTTGGGTTAATAGAAGGAACCAAAGGACATCAAAGAGGACAAGAACATGAAGCTTCTACCCCTTTCAGGCTTCACTGTGGTTTTAGCAGAGATGACATTTTGTATAGTTATACCTCTAATCATCTTCCTTGGCTCCAGTAACTGCCATCCCACTATTTCACCCTTCAGGGATACAGAGAGAAATGTATTCCCACTGTGGCTAAGTGATGGGCAACTCGTCATCAGTTTTTAGTGCTTTAAACTCTTCCCACCCCACTCTAAGTGTTTCATTCAAAAAACTCTTCAGTTAAAACAGTCTCTTCAGTTAATACATTTATTTCCTACTGAAATCCTTAAAGGTATACCTTTTTACATTATCATTTGAAATACTTCATTTATTATTTCAAAAACTATTGAAGAAGCTCTGGTGGTGCAGTGGTTAAAACATTTTGGCTGGTAACCAAAAGGTCAGCAGTCAAATCCACCAGCTGCTCTGCAGGAGAAAGATGAGAATGTGCTTCTTTAAAATTTTACAACCTTGGAAACCCTGTGGGGCAGTTCTGTTCTGTCCTATATGCTCACACTAAGTCGGAATCAACTTGATGGCAGTGGGTTTGGAATTGAGGACCTAGTCTATGCCAGGCAATGATATCAGTGCTAGAATTGAATGAAAACCAAAAATCAAACTCACTGCTATTGAATCAGATCTGACTCATAGTGGCCCCTCCTTGGGTTTCTGAAGCAGTATCACTACAGAAGTAGATTGCCCAATCTTCCTTCCAAAGAGTGGCTCATGAGTTTGATCGACCAGCCTTCTGGTTAGCAGTCAATAGCTAGGATTAAAAAGAAAAATTCCTTGATCTCATAAAGGTTATGCCATAATAGGGAGAGTCAGACAATTAACAATAAGTATGATATGGTTTCTGGTAGCATAGTGGCTAAAGCACTTGACTGCTAACCAGAAGGCTGACGGTTCAAACCCACCAGCCACTCCTCGGAAGGAAGGTTGGGCAATCCTACTTCCGTAGTGATACTGCCTCGGAAACCCAAGGAAGGGTCGCTATGAGTCGGGGCCGACTCAACGGCACATAACAACAACAAGAACATGATATGGTTTACATGGTAATAACCACTATGAAAAATTAAAAAAAAAAAAAAAAAATGAACAGATAGATTTGTAACAACAGTAATAATAGCCAAAAAGTATGTGTATGGTTACATGGGTAGATATGTATGCATATATGTGTATAAGAAGATATATGCTAGTAAAAGCTCATGCATGCATAAATCCGTCATCTTATTGTTGTTGTTAGGTGCTGTTGAGTTGGCTCTGACTCACAGGTAACTTATACACAACAGAACAAAACAATGCCTGGTCCTGCACCATCCCCACAATATTTGCTATGCTTGAGCCCACCACCACAGCCGATGTGTCAATTCATCTCATTGTGTGTCTTCCTCTTTTTTGCAGACCCTCTATTTACCAAGCATGATATCCTTCTCCAGAGGCTGGTCTCTTTTGACAACATGACTAAAGTATGTGAGATGAAATCTTGCCATCCTTGCTTCTAAGGAGCATTCCAGTTGTACTTCTTCCAAGACAGATTTGTTCCTTCTTATGGCAGTCCATGGTATTTTCAGTATTCTTTGCCAACACCACAATTCAAATGGATCAATTCTTCTTTAGCTTTCCTTATTCTTTGTGCAGCTTTCACATGCATATGAGGTGATTGAAAATACATGGCCTGAGTCAGGCTCACCTAAATTTTCAAAGTGATGTACTTTAACACTTTAAAAAGGTCTTATGTGCAGATCCCCCAGTGCAATATGACGTCTGATTTCTTGACTGTGGGAGTTGATTGTGGATCCAAGGAAAATGAAGTCCAGATCAAGAATGACGGTGTAAGTTTTAATAGTCTGTGAAAAAAAATCTTGGATAGCTGAGCTGAGGATAGAAAATAGAGGAGGGATAATGCAAGGAAGATCAATAAGGAATTTATTGCAATAGTTCCATGCGACAAGATCACTGCTTACATGAGGGTGCCAAGGGCAGAGGTAGGAAGAAGTGGTCAATTTTTACATTAATCATGAAGGTAAGACCAATAACATTTTTCAGTGAATTGGAATGGAAAAATAATCATCAAGAATGATTGACAAGAGTTTGGCCCTGAGCAACAAAAACATGCCATTTACATTTACTAATGCGAGAGGATTTTGGAAAGAATATGCTTTGTTTGGAGGAAAATCAAGAATTTGGATACAGGCTTGGTTAACTTGAGTTGGCCACAGCATCCAAGTATAGATGTGAAGTAAACCCAAAAAACAAATCTGCTGCCATTTAGTTGATTCCAACTCATAGAGACCCCTTTTGGGTTTCTGAGGCAGTAAATGTTTATTGAAGTAGATTGCCCACTCTTCCTTCTGTAGAGTGGCTTTGGGTTTGAACTACCAGCTTTCTGGTTAGCACTCAAATGCCTTGCAGTTGGAAATATGATTCTGGAATTCAGGTGAGGGTATGAGTATGGGGGTGAAGATATAAAATAATTTTGTAAATCCATGCTAATATACAGTGGGTGCAAGAAAAATAAATCAGATATTGTGCATGCCTCCCATAAGTGTATACTTTTAGAAAAGAATACACATATAGTGAAGCATTTACAGTTCTATAGAAAGGTACCACAAAGGGGAGTACATAATGGACCACATGCATTTCCTTGTAAGTTTGCATGTTTCTTTTACATTCAGAGTGTGAATTCTTTTTCTAAAATATAGTTTATAAATATATGCAATATTTATATTTTAATATCTTATTTAATATTTTAATATCCTATTAGTGTTTGTTCATCCATTATTGATTATCCAAGAATGTTCAAAATGTAAAATTATCTAAATGATTCCATGGTTGAATTGTATTTCATGTTTCTAAGACTTTTATCATGTTTATATATAATGATTACATGTGCCACTTGACAATAGCAATTAAACTAACCTATATAATATCCTGGGAGCTCTGGTAGCATAGTGGCTAAGGCACTTGACTGCTAACCAGAAGGCTGACGGTTCAAACCCATCAGTCACTCCTCGGCAATCTACTTTCGTAGTGATACTGCCTCGGAAACCCAAGGAGGGGTCGCTATGAGTCGGGTCCGACTCGATGGCACATAACAACACAACAACAACATATAATGTCCTATGTAAACAAATTTTGTTTGTAGTAAGAAAGGATGTTAAGGAGTAAGGGAGGTTGGATGTGGGCATGCAATGAGCAGAGTAAAGGAAGCACAAAATTCTAAACCATGATTAAACTAAAACTGCATTTAACTTTTAGTTACATAAGAGAATTAGTTTTTCAATTATTTGCACTCATGGAGACTCAGAGAGCCGGGATCTAATTTCTTTGCTAGTGCTCTGGTAGCATAGTGCCTAAGGCATTTGACCACTAACCAGAGGCTGGTGATTCAAACCCACCAGCCACTCCTCAGAAGGAAGATTGGGCAATCTATTTCCATAGTGATACCACCTTAGAAGGAAGGTTGGGCAATCCTACTTCCGTAGTGATACTGCCTCGGAAACCCAAGGAGGGGTCGCTATGAGTCGGGCCGACTCGACAGCACATAACAACACAACAAACCACCTTAGAAACCCAAGGAGGGGTTGCTATGATTCGGAAATGACTCGACAGCAGTGGAAAAGTGGTGATCTTTACCTGATAATCAACTTATTAGCACTGGTTTCCACCTTCTCTACTCTCTCCCTTCTTCCCTGGATAGGTGTAAGATCAGTGCATAAATCCATCTATAATTTGTTAATTTAACTAAGCATAATTGGGTCTTGTCTAGTTTGAATATTTTTGCACATTTGATCATTGTGATCATTCTGAAATTATAATAGTAGGTGTACTAGTTTTTGTAAGGATGTTGCTTCAGATAGTTTGAAAATCTATCCTAGATATCAGGAGGAAGTGACCTGGGAAAATGAGCTAGAGAAGGAGTGAAAATTCATACAGGGATGTGTTACAGGAGCACTGTTGTAGGCAAAGAGGTTTTGATACTGCCTGGACATCAGAGAAGCTAGATTTACTTGGTCAAAAACTTTTGACCTAACAATGAAGACCTGACTTATTTTTGCAAGTTTTGTGACATGGATAAACAGAAGTCATTACTATACTATTGAAGTCAATATTTTACCATTACTTCAAGTTTTTAATATAAAAGGAATAAAAATAAAATTCCATTGGGTTACAAGAATTCAATGAATTAACAGTAAACTAGACAATTCATCATCTATTACAGAAGTCTTCCAGCTTATAGTCATGCTCAAATATAATTCAGAATTAAACACTTCCAAAGTGAATCCAGAAGCTCATCAAGATCCCTAGAGTTTTCTCGTTTTCCATCACGCCACTTTAAGTATGCCGTTAAAAACTGCCTTCATGATCACTACATGGCTGCAACATTTCCAAGTTATTACAAACAGGCAATTGAAGAAGATAAGGCTATTAGGGAAGAATGTGGGTGTTGGCGAGACAATCAACATTGCCTGTCACATAATGTGTCTCAAACTTATATTTTGTCTGATACACATTTAGCAAAGTTAAACTATTAAAGTTATTAACAAAAACGTATTTCCATTTACAGCAAATAAAATCTGTTGCCAACACAAGAAATATTTGCTTAATGATTTAAGAATACATTCATATGTCAAGCCACTATCTTTTATTTTTCTGTGCTATTTTAGAAGTAATTTGATATCTCCAAATCCAAATATAGATAATCCTATATGGCAGATCCCAAATGGAATTTAAAAGGCTCAGTACTTAAAGTCTTTTTTGTCATTATGAATGGATGCATTGCTTATTCATTATCTCTTCCAAGTCCCACATTAGCTTCCACCAGACATGTATATTTCAAATAAAGCTAAAGCAAAGTGCTAGACAATCATCTGCAGAGAGATGAGCAAGCTTATTTATGATTCATTTGCCTATTTAATCTGAGCTCTCCATTGGAAGCCTCTAATACTGACAGTTTGTAAAGATAAATAGGACGGCTGTGGTCATTACACAGAGATATACTCAAGCACATCAGAATATTCCTGTCTCCTCTTTTAATTTACATAATTTTAAAGTGTGCTAAGAATGGAAAGTATTGTTCACTTGGTGGCAGTTTTTACTACAGAAGAATCAGCAACACAAAACAAGTTTTGGCTCAATCAGAGTTGAAAAACTGGTTGTTGAGTTTTTTCATTTCTGTCTGATCAGAAATTTTTCTTTTGAGTTGCAGCTGTTTCCACCAATCACTAGGGACATTTAAGAGTGGTGCAAGTACACATAGGACCAGCATAGGAGCAAATAACTTGTGAAACAAAAAGTTTGTATCGTCTACAGTCACTAAAGAAATATGTTCACTTAAAAGGGAAATTGGGGGAATGAGGAAACAGAGAAAAGAGAGAAACAAATAGAAAGGGATGAAGGACAAGAGAAGGAACAAGACAGGAAGAGATTGAAGTTAGAACACCTTAGTTTCTTAGGGTTAGCATAAGGGCATTGCCAGGGTGATGTTTTCTCTCTGTTTGTGAGCCTTGAGGGAAGATCCTTCTTTGTTGCTTTCAGTGTCTGATAACCCCTGATGTTTCTTGGCATTCTTTGGCTTGTAGGTGAATCATTCCATGGTGTCCTCCCACTATGTGTTCCTGTCTCCCTGTCTGTTCTACCATTTAAAAAGACATCACTCAGAAGGACTTAGTATTAGAAGTCATCCTTCTCTAGTAAGACCTTATTAACTTCACTGATAATATCTGCAAACAAAGAAACTATTCCCAAATAAGATCATTTGCACAGGTACAGGTCAGGACTTCAACATATCTTTCAGAGGGACATAATTCCATCCATTACAGAAGGAAATGAAAAACCTCACAACTGTCTCAATAAGCAACATTATGATAAATGGAGAAAAGATTGAAGTTGTCATGAATTTCCTTTTGGATCCACAATCAATGTCCATGGAAGCAGCAATCAAGAAGTCAGACATCATAATGCACTGGGCAAATGTGCTGCAAGGGATCTCTTTAAAGTGGTAAAGAGCAAAGGTGTCACTTTGAAGACTAGGGTGTACCTGACACAAGCCATATTTTCAATCACCTCATATGTATGAGAAAGTTGGCCAATGAATAAGGAAGACTGAAGAAGAATTGATGCCTTTGAATTGTGGTGTTGGCAAGGAATATTAAATATGCTGTGCACTGTGAGAAGAACAAATAAAATGTGTCTGGGAAGAACAACCAGAATACTCCTTAGAAATAAGGCTGATGAGACTTTATCTCACTTGCTTTGGGCATGTTATCAGGAGGGACCATGTGATCATGCTTGGTAAAGTAGTGGGTCAATGAAAAAGAGGGAGAGCCTTAAGGAAATGGATTGGCACAGTGGCCATGACTGTGTGACTGTGAAGATGGCACAAGACCAGGAAGTATTTTGTTCTGTTGTATGCTGGGTCACTATAAGTTGGAGCTGACTCAATGACGCTTAACATCAACAACAATAACAAAAGGAAAGAAAGAATAATGAAAAATAAGCATGTGGAAAACAGTAGAAGACATTGAATAAAAGGAGTGGAGAAACTGAAAGGAAGGGAGGCTTGTGAGCAGGTAAGCAGGAGGGAAGAAATAAAGTCAGAACTAGGCCAATGTTCAGCTCCTTTCAGTACTATGGATACAGGAGACAGGTTAGAGGCAACAAAGTTTTTGATCACTTTATACTTCCATTAATTAGTATTATCCTTAGATTTTCTTATGCCACTTAAATATTTATCAAGAGAGCTCTGGTGTTGCAGTGCTATTTGACCACTACCCAATTTGGCAATTCAAACCCACCAGCCACTCGGCAGAAGGAAGATGGAGGATTCTACTTCCATAAAAATTTACCCCCTCAGAAACCCAATAGGGGTCACTATGAGTCAGAATTGACTTGAAGGCATTGGTTTTAGTTTGGTTTTGGTTTAATAAAAGTTACAACTTATGTCTTTGGGGATATTTTTTTTCCTCTGAAGTAGCATAGAAAAAGAGGATTGGCACCAAGTAGGAGAATTTCTTTAATTTCTATATCTTTTCCTCCCTAGGTTTTTGAAAATGACTTGAATTCTTTCTCTTTGTGGGATCCTAATTCAGGACTCTGTGGACAGATCTTAAAGAAATATTTGGCAGAGCTTCTAAAAAAAAAGGCTTGCCAACAATCTTGGATGGTTCCATAGAATGTTCAGAAATGAATTACCTGGTTTCTTCTGACTTGCTCTCTTTCAGAACTTGAACAAACCACCATTTTTTTTTTTCCATCCATAATTACCCCGTAAATGGAATGGAGCAAATACTACTAATTTCAGAAATTCTGTGAAGACTTGACAATATGCTATAAGCAGAGCACATTGGTCTAGCCTTCATCCACCAGGAGTTGTTAGTACCTTCAATGTTTGTTTCACATTGTTCTATATTTATCTATTGCATTCACAAGATATTTATTAACTTTCTATGTGCAAGCCACTGTGCTAGGAAGTGGCTTTTCACATTTCACCTGGATAAATTTCTTTTTAAAAATTATTTTATTGTATCTTATTTGGGAAGGAAAAATTAATAAAAGATGCTTTATATCTCAGGAACATCTCTGCTCATAGAATTTCTCTCCTCTGTTTACTGGACAAATTATCTTAACTTGTATTATGAGAGAACTGTACTTGATATTGCTTTGCACATTTTTAAACATTTATGTTCTCCCATAGAGCATAAATTTCTTTAGGGAAGGGAGTCTGTATTTTATTTCTTTGAACTACTTGCAATACTAAGAAAACTATATGGCATGCACAGAAATTGCTGATAAATTGATAACACATCCTCGTGCTCGGAAGGAAGAATGGGCAATCTACTTCCGTAGAGATACCACCTTGGAAACCCAAGGATGGGTCGTTATGAGTCAGAACAGACTTGATGACAGTGAGTTTTTATCCTCTTGCTAATTCTATCTAAAAATGTGAAAAATTATGACCCTTTGTCTAGTTTCCTGGAGCTGCCGTAACAAAAATATATATGAGTGCTTTTAAAGAACAGAAGTTTATTTCTCACAAAGCAGGAGGCTAGAAGTCCAAATTGAGGGACTGGCTCTAAGAGAAGATGCTCTTTGTGGGCTTCGTGGTAAGATCTTTGTCTCCCTGTGCTCCTTGGTTTCTTGGTGATCTTCACATGGCATTTGTCCTCCCCCATTTGTGCTTGGCTGCTCGTCATACCTCAGAACCGATTAGATTTAAAACACACACCCTTGACTGTTATGGACTCATTACTACACAAAGAAAATCCTATTTCCAACAGAATAGGAAATAGAGGTTAGCATTCAATAGGAGTAGGGGTTAGGATTCCAACATTTATTTTAGAATCCAATATATAATAAGCACTCTACTAGAGAATTTTTTCTGAATTTATAAAATGCTATAAGCTAACTCAAAAAATATCTTATTTATGAACTGATTCCAAATTATTACTCAAGTTCAATTCAGTCTGATGCCTTATAATATACCAAATCAAAGAGAAATCATGTACTCCAAATTCTTTAAGACATATTGCAATTGACAGATGCTTGTTCAGAGCATGAGAGAAGCCATTCACAGAGAAATAAAAATTTCTGGAAATACCAAATGGCAGGTATATTCTGGATAACATTATCTTGTTTTAGATAGTGGCAAACATTTGAGACATTAAACAAACAAACAAACAAAAAAAACTCATGGCCATCAAGTTAATTCCAACTCATAGCAATCCTATAGAACTGCCCCATAGGATTTCCAAGGCTGTAAACCTTTACAGGACCAGATGGCCAGGTCTTTCCTCCCATGGAGGGACTGGTAGGTTCTAACCATTAACCTTTTGCTTGCAGATGAGCATTTTAGCCACTGTGCCACCAGGGCTCCTTCTTTGAGACATTAGAAAGTTATACTATATGTCAATTAAAACAAATATATAGATATATTTTATGAAGTATAAATATGTGATAGGGGATTCACCTAGTTCTTGAAATTTTGTCATGCTTAAATTATATTTAACAAATGCAATTACTAATTGCAATTATTAATCTTATTTTTGTTAAAATTCAGATTTTATGAACTATTGTGAATCACTTATCAACTATTAATAAAAACAAATCTTTATAATTAGAAAATGATATTAAAGTAAATTTAGTGTTCAGACATTTATTTTTCTTAAACACAATGTATTACAGGTAACAGTCATTTTCACGTAGGAAATTGAGAAACAGAGAAAATCTTATTTTAACACATCTTTTAACACTTTTATCTATGTTTAATCTCTTGAAACTTAATTTATATTAAGGACACTTTCTATTTGTTCTGATGTTTTACTGTCATTATTTTCAGGTTCAGTGGCATTATGATAGTGACAGCACTAGATATAGAGTCAGGGATCTGGCTCTGTAATCCAGCCCTGTTGTTGTTACAATGATGTAATGGGACTTGGCAAACTTCTATCTCCACTGAGCACCATATCTTTGTCTGTTAGCTTCACAGCATTATTCTGAAGATTAAGTAAAATAATGGTTATAAACACACCTAAAACTTTGCAGGATCTCAACTATTTTTGTTTATAACAGCACATTTACCCTTTGGTAATATAGCATACAGGTTCTAGCCAGTGTTTACTTCTCTCCTATCTGTGGAAGTTTAAACAGAAAACAGTGACAAATTCATAAACCTGTGGATCATAACTTACAAGAAATTCTGAACCCAACACAGCATTACATCCTTTTCTTCCTCTGGCAAAATTTACATCAATGCTTCTTTGTCTTGTGTTTTCACACCTACCATGGTTTGTGTTTATTGTTAGGTGCTGTGAAGTCCTTTTGGACTTGTAACAACCCAATGTGACAGAGTAAATTGTCCCACAGGCTCGTCTAGTCTGCAATCGTAACAGAATCAGACTGCTGGTTCTTTCCCTTGTGGAGCCACTTGGTGGGTTCGAACCACCAACATGTTGGTTAGCACATGCTGCACTTAACCATTTGTGGCACCAGGGTTCCTTGGTTTATGTTTAGTAACCTCAAAGTAGTTTTATCAGAAATACTATATAATTTTAAATTCAAAATTCCATTTACCTAGTCAAAAAGTAAAGTGGTAAGTTCTGTTTAAGTGGGCAAAACTATTTATATTATTTTTTCTGGAGACACATCAGTTGCTGGGTTTCTACAGTGTACTCAGACAGTTCTGTCTTTAAGATTTAATTAAAAAAAGAAAGAAAGAAACCTAAATCTTCTCCCACTGAGTCCATTCCAACTCATAGACACCATTTAGGACAGAGTGGAATTGCCCCAAAGGCTTTCCAAGGCTATAAATCTTTATGGAAGCAGACTGTATCATCTCTCTCCTGCGGAGAAGCTGGTGGGTTTGAACTGCCAGCCTTTTGGTTAGCAGCCAAATGCTTTAACCATTGTGCCACTAGAACTCCTAATTATAACCATTCATACTCTAATCCCATGCATGATAGAGAATGTAGGTATGTATCAATATGTCTAGATATTTTTTGGGTCTTAGATATTCTCCTTATTACTTCCAGCTTCTTTTTTTCTGCTACTACTGAATCATTGATATTCATTCTACACTTACTTCCTACGTGTTTTAATAGATGACAGTCACTCATCTCTGTGATAATCTAAGTTAAAAAATGAAAAAGAATATGTATAAGTAATTGCAAAGGAAGAAAGAAGGAGAAAGAAGAAAGGTAAGGAGGGAGGAGTAAAGCAAGCAAGCTGATAAAGGAAAATTTTGTTTACAAAGAATTCCATGGAATTAATGGGAAAAGAACGATATAATTTGAAAATTTACCATTGTTCAGTTCCTAAGGTGATGATTGATCTAAGCACTCATCAACAGATAAGGCTTTAAGCGAAATATTGGGGCAGGATGAAAACTCCTGAACCCAGTTCAATATGCACCACAAGGGCAGACAATCAGATCATATGTGTTCATGGGGACCTAACGGAGGTAGACTGTACCATGGATGAATTATCCTAGCCTAAAAATAAAAATCTAAGCAAGAGTCTGGATCTAACTAGGAAATTACCACAAATTGGAGGGATAGAGGAACAGTTAGGAAAATATGATGAGGAAGCAATCAGTCAAACACAGAATATGGGAAATTCTGCCGAAAAATGAATTTATTTCTCCAACAAATCAAAGACTTAAAAGTTAAGGAGAGTATGCTATTGGAACATAAAGAGACTTAAAATAAAATAAAATAAAATAACAACCAGACATGTTGTTTGAACTTTATATACTGTTTTAAACAAAACAATTATAAAATGTATGGGTCTAATAGGAAACTTTAAATATGGAATGCACACATGGTTTTAGATTGCATTAAGATTCAGGTTAACATTTTAGGAGTGATAATGTCATGATTGTTATGGAAAATAAAAGGAATCTGTATTAGTATATATCTTTATGGATTAAATGATATGTTCTCTAGAATTGCTTAATAATATTCCTTCATTTAAAAAATCATCGAAGAGGGAGCTCATACATGAAATAGATCGGAAAAACTGTTGTACTAGTCAAAGTTGAGTGAATGATGTGTGGAAGTGTTGATTATACTATTATTTGCCTTTCTATACTTCTGATAATATCATTTTTACTTTTTTTTTTTTTTTAATCATTGTAGGGAGTGCTCATACACAGACTGTGAACAATATACATTTAGGTAACCTATGGTGAAAATTCTTATTCTGCCAATATTTTATATGAGCTATGAGTCGGATCCAACTCGACGGCAGTGGGTTGGGTTGGTTGGGTTGGATATTTTCAAGCTGCTATTAAACTAAATCACATATTTATATATCTGCTGTCATTTATAGATGCATAAATGTAAGTAAATATAAGAAAATTCATATTCTGCCAATCTATATTCAAAATCTATATTCTGTCAATGTAAGTAAATATAAAATCATACTCATTTATTTTTGAAAACTTATGCCTATGTAATCTTGGGTTTATTCCACACTTCAACAACTGCCCAATTTATTCTTCTCATGCCAATCTTTCTTAATACCCAGAATCTTAAGTAACACTTAATACCCATTTGTCAAAGGGAGGGATTTGTTAGGGTTTTGTCAAGCATGTCTGTGTCTTTCTAATTGACTTGAAAATCAATAGTTGCATTGTCATGTTTCTTTCCCCCCACTTCTTCAACATTATTGACTGTGTTCAATAAAAATGAAACAATTTTCATCTGAAAGGTTTTTGTTTTGGTTTGGTTTTGGTTTTTATTGTTGTTGTTCTTTTTAACATTCAGATGTTAAACACATGATTTCTATCTGCTGTACATACTGAGGATTATTGAAATTACTAAAAAATGAAACTTTATTTTGTCATCTTTATTGTAGGGTATGAGGTTAATTTTGAGAGCTCCTTTTACCTGGCATTCCAAAAAGAAGGACTAACAACATGTTCTTTTCATCATGAGAAACAACATAAATAAATAAATAAAAGGAGGGTGCTACTCAACAGCCATTTTCTCAATGCATTTATTTTCTATGCTGTCTAACAAATTGATACAGATTAAACAGCTTAGAACAAAACCTTTTTATTATCTCAATTTCTATGGGGCAGAAATTGAGGTCAGCTGGACTGGGTCTACTGCTCACAAGGCATAGGCCAGGCTTTGTTCCCATCTAGAGTCTATGAGGAAGAAGTAGCCTCCAAGCTCATTCAGGTTGTTGGCAGAATTCAGCTCTTTGCATCTGTTGGACTTAATTCCTCATTTCTTTACTTGCTGTGTTGGTTTGGGGTGTGTGTGTGTGTGTGTGTGTGTGTGGATGCATTTCACAGCTCCTTAAAGCCAACCACATTCTCTCTCATATTCCTCCCACAATTTTCAAAGCCAGCAACAACACATCAAGTTGTTTCACACTTTAACTCTCTGTAACTTCTCCTTCTGACTTTATTTTCAAAGTCCTTGGGATTCAATTATACCCACTTGGATAATGTTTCTTTTAGCATATAACATAATACAATTAAGAGAATAACTACAGGGATGTAGATCATGAGGCCTACAATTCTCACTACCACATTCACCAGTCATCATAAGACACTAGTCATAAATTCAATTCTGAACAGGGGAGAGGAAAACAAAGCATCTTAAAATATTGTTCCTTTCCTTTTCCAGAATATTCAATACTGCTATAGAATTTTTGACTGTGGGAAATTTTCAGGAGTCACTCTGCTTTTATGTATGTAGGTATCGCCTCTTCTCTAGAGGAGCAAAAGATATCCAGGGATGATTGAAAAAAAAAAAAAAAATGTTGGGTATCATGTAACAAAGTTCTCTCCACACCCCTGACCCTAGAAATTCTTTCTATTTTATCAGAATATACAATTGTTATGAATATAAGCATTGGAGTGAACTTGACCTGGGTTTATGTTTAGGTTTGTTGTTGTTGTTATTATCCGTCAAGTCAGACACGACTCACAGCGACCCCCTCCTTGGGTTTCCAAGGCAGTATCACTATGGAAGTAGATTGCCCAACCTTCCTTCCAAGGAGTGGCTGGCGGGTTTGAACCGCCAGCCTTCTGGTTAGCAGTCAACTGCCTTAGGCACTATGCTACCAGAGCTCCTTATAGGTTGCTGAAAAGATCAGATGAGATTAAGTATGCCAATTAATATAATAAGTAGCCCATAAGAAGTATTCAATAAATAATTATCACACTAAGCAGTGCTTACATTGTCATACTGTGGTGGCTTGAGTGTTGCTATGAGGCTGGGGCTGTGCCACTGGTGTTTCAAATGCCAGCAGGATTTCCTGTGGTGGACAGGTTTCAGAGAGCTTCCAGACTGAGATAGACTGATTAGAAGGAAGAGGCCATCCCATTTTCAAAGAATTGGCCAGGAAAAATCTTATGAACAGCAGTGAAACACAGTCTGACATACTACTGGACAACTTTTGAATACCTCAAACATTGTCTGATATAGTGTTGGAAGATGAGCCCCTCAGGTCAGAAAGCATGACTGGGAAAGAGCTGCTTCATCAGAGTATAACCAACCTTAATGACATGAATAAAGTAGAGCTTTTGGGACCTCCATTTGCTGGCATGGCACAACTGAAAAGGAGAAGAAACAGGAGCAAACATCCATTAATAATCAGAACATAGAATGCAGGAAAATTGGAAGTTATCAAAAATGAAATAGAATACATAAAGATCAATATCCTAAGCATTAGTGAGCTGAAATGGACTGATTTTGACCATTTTGAATCAAATAACCATGTGATCTACTATGCCAGGAATGACAAGTTGAAGAGGAATGATGTAGCATTCATCATCATAAAGACTGCTTCAAGATCTATGCTGAAGTACAATGCTGTCAGTGATAGAATAATATCCATACACTTACAAGGAAGGTCAGTTAATACTACTATTATTCAAATTTACACACCAACCACCAAAGCCAAAGATGAGGAAATTGAAGATTTTTACCAACTTCTGCAGTCTGAAATTGAACAAACATGCAATCAAGATGTACTGATTATCACTGGTGATTGAAATGCAAAATTTGGAAGAATCACTGGTAGTTGGAAAGTGTGGTCTTGGTGATAGAAATATCGATGGAGATCACATGGCAGAATGTTGCAAGACCAAAGACTTATTCATTGCAAATACCTTTTTCAAGAACACAAACAGTTACTATGCATGTGGACTTCACCAGATGAAGTACTCAGGAATCAAATCAACTACATCTGCTGCAAGAGGTAATGGAAAAGCTCAATATCTTCAGGCAAAACAAGGTCAGGACCTGACTGTGGAACAGATTATCAACTTCTCATATGCAAGTTCAAGTTGACGATGAAGACAATTAAAACAAGTCCATGAGAGCCAAACTATGACCTTGAATATGTCCATCTTGAATTTAGAGACCATCTAAAGAATAGATTTGATTCACTGAATACCAATGGCCAAAAACCAGAGGAATTATGGGATGACAACAAAAGCATCACCCATAAAGAAAGCCAAAGGTCATTAAAAAGACAGGAAAGGAAGAAAAGACCAAAATGGGTGTCATAAATGACTTGGAAACTTCCCATTGATTGAAGAGTAGCTAAAGCAAATGGAAGAAGTGACAAGATAAAAGAGCTGAACAGAAGATTTCAAAGAGCAGCTTGGGAAGACAAAGTCAATTATTGTAATGAAATGTGAAAAGACCTGGAGTTGGAAAACCAAAAGAGAAGGACATGCTAGGCATTTCTCAAGCTGAAAGAACTGAAGAAAAAATTTAAGCCTCGAGTCGCAGTATTGAAAGATTCTGTGGGCAAAATATTGAATGATGCAGGAAACATCAAAAGAGGATGTAAGGAATACACAGAATCACCATACCAAAAAGAATTGGTCAATGTTCATCCATTTCAGGAGGTTGCATATGGCCAAGAACCAATGGTATTGAAGGAAGAAGTTGAACCTGCACTGAAGGAGGTGGTGAAAAACAAGTTTCCAGGAATTGATGGACTACCCATTGAGATGTTTCAACAAACAGATGCCCAACTGGTGACACTCACTCAGTTATGCCAGGAGATTTGGAAGACAGCTACCTGGACAACTGACTAGAAGAGATACATATTTGTGCCCATTCAAAAGAAAGGTGATCCCACAGAAAGTGGAAATTATCAAACAATATTATTAATATCACATGTAATAAAATCTTACTGAAGATAATTCAAAAAGGGTTGCAGCAGTGTATTGACAGAGAACATCCAGAAATGCAAGCTGGATTCAGAAGATGACATGGAACAAGAGATATAATAGCTACTGTCAGATGGATCTTGGCTCAAAGCAAAGAATACCAGAAAGATTTTTACTTGTGTTTTATTGAGTACTCAAAAGCATTCAAGTGTGTGGATCATAATAAATTATGGATAACATTGAGAAGAATGGGAATTCCAGAACATGTTAATTGTCATCATGAGAAACCTGTACATAGACCAGGAGGCTGCCATTTGAACAGAACAAGGGAACATGGCATTGTTTAAAATCAAGAAGAGAGTGTGTCAGGCTTGTATCCTTTCACCATACTTATTCAACTTGTATGCTGAGCAAATAATGTGAAAAGCTGGACTACAGGAAGAACGTGACATCAAGATTGGAGGAAGACTCATTAACAACCTGCAAAACACAGATGACACAACTTTGCTTGCTGAACGTGAGGATGACTTGAAGTACTTACTGATGAAGACTGAAGACTACAGTCTGCAGTATGGATTACACCTCAGTATATATTTAAAAAAAAAAAAAAAATCTCACAACTGGACCAATAAGCAGCAACACAATAAATGGAGAAAAGATTGAAGTTGTCAAAGTCTTTTTATTACTTAGCTCTACAATCAACACCAATGGGAGAAGCAGTCAAGATATCACACCAAGTATTGCATTGGGCAAATCTGCTGCAAAAGACCTCTTTCAAGTGCTGAAGAGCAAAGATGTCTCCTTGAAGACTAAGGTGTGCCTGACACAAGCCATGGTATTTTCAATAGCCTCATATGCATGTGAGAGCTAGACAATGAATAAGGAAGACCGAAGAAGAGTTGATGCTTTTGAGTTGTGATGCTGGTGAAGAATGCTCAAAGTACCATGGATTGGTAAAAGAACTAAGAAATCTATCCTGGAAGAAGGGCAGCCAGAGTGCTCCTTGAAAGTGTTAATGGCCAAACTTCTTCTCACCTGCTTTGGTCACGTTGTCAGAAGGACCATTCTCTGGAGGATATCATGCTTGGTAACATGGAGTGTGAATGAAAAAGGGGAAGGCCCTCAATGAGATGGATTGATACGGCAGCTGTAACGATGGGCTCATATATAGCAAGGATGATGGAGCTGGCACAGGAGTGGGAAGTGGTTGCTATGAGTCAGACTTGACTCGAAGGCAGCTAACAACATCAAGCAGCGGCAGCACTTGCCAATACTAATCTATTCAGCAACCTCCCCTCCCCATCCCATTTCACCTTATGCCTGGAAGTCATCTCTCTCTCAAAACTTCTCTGACCTCAAACCCATGCAAAACAATGCCAAATATATTTATGTAAGCACATAAAATATGCTTCATTTTCCACTTTTATTTTGAATTCAGTTTGGTGGCATTGTGGGTAAGGCTTTTGGCTGCTAAACAAAAGGTTTGTGGTTCAAGCCCAGCAGCTACTCCACATGAGGAAGATGAGACAATCTACTTCTATGAAAATGTACAGCCTTGGAGACCCAAGGAGGATTACTATGAGTTGGAATTTCTTGATGGCAATTTTTTTTTTTTTTTTTTTGATTCCTCGTTTAGGACCCTGGATGGCTCGGTGGTTAAGCACTCAGCTGCTAATCAGCTGCTCTGTGGGAGAAAGATGGGCAATCTTCTGTAAAGATTGACAGCCTTAGAAATTCTATGGGGCAGTTTTATTTCATCCTATAGGGTCACTAAGTCAGTGACTCTGTAGCAATGGGCTTTTGGTCCTTGTTAGTTTTAGTCCATTGTTAGCATCAGCATGTGATAGCTCATCTACCAATAAGACCAAATCAGTTGCCATCGAGTCAATCTCAACAGAACAGAAAAGAAGTAGAACTTCTTTATAGGGTTTCTTGGCTCTAATCTTTATAGAAACAAATCACCAGGGTTTTCTTCCTTGGCACCACTAGGTGAGTTTGAATTGCCAACCTTTGGGTTAATTAGCTCAGAGCATTTGCACCACCAGCAGACCTTTACTAATAGGCAGGTTTCTGTAAATGCTCTAGAAGTAGCCATTTTACTCTATGGAGCTGCATTTGTGACATATTATTTACAAAATGGCCTTTGATTCCCAAAGGATCAAAGATGAATACTCACCTCCTATTCATTCCATCTCTGCATCTAGAACAAAAGTAAGAGAAAACGATACCAATACTAATGTGCTTTAAGCCCTGATTTTAAAACATTGACTCCAGATCTCAAGGGGTTCATTTGTATGGCATCAGGATCTCTCATCCATTCCATATGTATTCTTCTCTCTTCCTGATCGCTGCTCACTGCTCACTTTTACTCCTGAGAGTCACAATCACATTTCCTGTTGCAGCCCTGATTATACTGAGTATTTTAAGCTACCAAGTTAATCCAAATGTTTATTAAACTCTTTCTGGGGAAAGAAAATTAAATTATTTTAGTAAAACTAGACCTTTGTTAGTATACCAGTAAGCATGTAATGTTTATTACAGCTCAGAGATTTCAGCAAATTCTTTTTAACAGAACTTGTTTTGTAGCTGTCCCCTAGCAATTTTGTTAAATTCAATGGTAATTAACTATTTGGCACCTAAATGGACTGGGATGAGCTTTAGTAAATGATAGGTGCATTAACTGTACAGAAATACTCAGAATGAGGAAAAGGGTAAATAGACTGAAGAAAATTATATTTGTTTGCAGTGATCTCATTCATATGTATGGATTTAAATACCATCCATAACCTAGTGAGGAGGGAGCAAACTGTTACAATTTTGACTAGTAGCCAAAAAGTTGTCAGTTGGAATCTGTTCAGAGATGCCTTAGAAAACAGTCTTGGCTATCTTCTTCCAAAAGGTCACACCCTTGAAAACTATGTACAGTTCTCTCTACACATATAGGGTCGCCATGATTCAGAATCAACTTGAGGGCAGCTGAAACAACAAATGACCCAGTGATTCCCAAATTCATGTCTCTTGACATCTTCTCTAAGCTTCAGGGAAATCTCCTCTTTAAATCTAATTGTAATCTCAAGATTTATGTACAAAAGAGTAGTTCCTAAACACATCCTTCAAAACATACTCACCTCTAGTCTTTCTCATCTCAGAAAATGTAGTAAATACTCATAAATTTGATTACGTGAAAATCCTACAATGAATGAAAATCCATGATTCATTTCTTTACATTACTCCTCACATCTAGCGCAGCATACACATTCCAGGACAGCCTGTGGTCAGTGAAGTAAAAGGACTTCTTCCTTTTACCCTTGCCACTCTTCAAGATAGTCTTAACACACTGTGAAGAATGAACTTTACAAAATATGCATTAGAAGGTATGAATGGATAATCTCCAGTGATACAGTACCTGATATAGAATGAAACCTAAATCCCTAACCCCAGCCCACTAGCCTTCATAAGATTTGTTGTTTGTTAGGTACCTTCTACATGGCTGCAACTCATAGCAACCCTGTATACAACAGGAGGAAACACTTCCTGATCTCATGTCATCCTCACAATCCTTGCTATGTTCGAGTCCATCATTGCAGTGACCGTGTCAAACCATCTCATTGGGCATCTCCCTGCTTTTCCCTGACCCTGTACTTTACCAAGCATGATATCCTTCTCCAGAGAATGGTCCCTTCATGACCAAAGTAGGTGAAACAGTCTGGCCTTTCTCCCTTCTAAGGAGCATTCCAGCTGCACTTCCTCCAGACAGATTTGTTCTTTCTGCTGGCAGTCCATGGTATTTTCAGTATGCTTCACCAACACCACAATTAAAAGTCACCAACTTTTCTTTGGGTCTTCCCTATTTATTGTCCAGCTTTTACACGCATATGAAGTAATTGAAAATACCGTGGCTTGGATTAGGTACTGTGGTTGTGAGTCAACTTGGCTAGGCCTGGTTTTGAGCAGCTGAGCAGCTGGATGTAGTATTCTCCATGATGAGACTGGTAATCCACACCATGGTGGAATCTACTGGGGCAACTGAATAGCTCTCTTGGGGAGGTGGTTATATACTTCCAGTATATAAGAAAACAACTTTGAGAAAGATCTCTGAGTGTTCTGTTACACTTGGAACCTGCATTTAGCTGGGTCTTTCTCCAGCAGCCTGTCTTGCTTTCCCTGCCAGTCTTGGGACTGTTTCTGGACTTGATCTAGTGGCCTGACATGTTGTTTGATACTCTTTGGACTGTGCCATTGTATCTGTTGGCCTTGGGTTTTCCAGCCTCAGCAGCCAGTAGGTGACTGAGTTGAGAGAAACTTCCAGCTTCAGTGGGCTGGAAGCAAGAGGCAGAGCTGAAACCCAAGGTCAATGAGCCTTTTCCCAGCCCACAGAGCTATCACTTTGAACTCAGACTTCTAGCCTCCTAACCTGTAAGAGAATAAACTCCTGTTTGTTAAAACTATACACTTGTGGCATTTTCTGTTCGAGTACCACTAGAGAACCAACACAGGAACACTTTAGTGGTCTAAGTGACATCTTTGTTCCTCAGCACTTTAAAGAGGTATTTTGCAGCAGGCTCGCCCAGTGCAATATGACGTCTGATTCTTGACTGCTGCTTCCATGGGCATTGACTGTGGATCTAAGTAAAATGAAATCCTTGGCAACTGCAATATTTTCTCCATTTATCAAAATGTTGCTTATTGGTCCAGTTGTGAGGATCTTTGTTTTCTTTTTGTTGAGTTTAATCCATACTGAAGGCTGGAGTCTTTGAACTTCATCAACAAGAGCTTCTAGTCATCTTCACTTTCAGCAAGAAAAGTTATGCCATCTGCATATCTCAGATTGTTAATGAGTCTTCCTCTAATCCCAATGGCACATTCTTCTTCATATAGTCCAGTTCCTCAAATTATTTGCTCAACATACAGATTGAATAAGTATAGTGAAAAGATACAACCCTGATGCACACTATTCTTGTTTTTAAACCATGCAGTATCCCCCTGTTCTGTTCAAATGCAAGCCTCATGTTCTATGTACAGTTTCCTCATGAGCACGACTAAGTGTTCTGGAATTCTCATTCTTTGCAGTGTTATCCATAATTTGTTATGCCTGTATAGTCAAATCCCCTTGCATAGTCAATAAAATACAGGTAAACATCTTTCTGGTATTCTTTATTTCAGCCAAGATGCATCTGACATCAGCAATGATATCCCTTGTTCTGCATCCTCTTCTGAATTCAGCTTGAATCTGGAAGTTCCCTGTCAATATACTGCTGCAACCATCTTGAGATTCAGCCCTGTATTATTCTACTCCCCTTCATTTCTTTTATGCTATCTCATAACCTTCATTCTGAGCCTCAAACACACCAAGTCTATCTTTATATTGTGGACTTGGTGATAGCTCTTTCCTCTTCCTGGAATGCTCCACCTCCACACCATCTTTTGACTGGCTTTTTATCTTGTTCAAATCTTAGCTTAAATATATCTCCTAGGACTATGAGGACTTCTCTGACTACACCATAAAAATTACTTCCTAAATTTTGGTAAGCTAAAGCTGGGAAATATAGTCTCTCTCTATGCCCAGAAAAAAAAGAGAAAATGATTTGGATGATAAGACTTCTTAATGAATACCTAACTTTGCTATTTTGCATGAAATCAATTGTCCTTTCAGGGAGCATAGGCAAGGAAAACAACCAGCATGTTGCTTTAATTCTTAACAAGCAGAACTTATTTACCAAAACCGTCACTAGTGAAAAATCATAAATTTTACTGTTTCAATCTGCCCATGAGTCAATGGCCACCAAGTTGAAAGAATGTTTATAAAAAAAATACTCAATTTAAACTTTTCTGACTGTGACCACTTCAGTGCAATGTACAAATGTTCTGCCATACAAAAAAAAAAAAAAAAAAAAGTGAATTTACTCTGTAAATCTTCACCCAAATCCTAATAAAAAAAACCATACAAAAAAAAAAAAAAAAAGGGCTGAGCTCATAAATATAATAAATACATTACCTTCTGTTTTAAACCAAATTTCATAGTCTCAAGATTTCATCTTTTGTCTATTAAATAAAATCTTCTGAAGCCCCTTCCCATAAGTCCCATCTAGTAAGGCTGGTTGGACTATATGTTGTTGGAGCACTAATCATATACTATTTATATAATTTCAAAGTATATTTTACCACTATAAAGCAATTAAGGAGCCCTAATTGCACAAATGGTTAAGTGTTCAGCTGCTTACTGAAAGGTTGATGCTTCCAATACATTCAGACACTCTGTGAGAGAAAGACCTGCCAATCAGCTTCCATAAAGATCATGGCCATGGGAAACCTATGCGGAAATTCTATTTGACCACCCAGGGTTGCTGAGTTGGAATCACCTTAACGGCACACAACAACATGAACACACATTCTTTTATATACACTCTTCTACGATTCCCTGTGTGACACAAATGATTAAGTGCTCCACTACTAGCTGAAATACTGATGGTGAAACCCACCCAGACACACCGCAGAAGATAGCCTGGCAATCTGCTCCTGAAAAGTCAGAGTCTTAAAAACTTACAGAGCATTTCTACTCTGCACACGTGGAGTTGCCATGAATTGGAATCAACTAACAACAATATACTCTTATTTTCCAACATGTATCAGGGAGCACTTTTCCTTTTGTAACTAAAAATTAAATACTAAATTATTATAAGAGAAATAAATGACCTTGTACTTCTTAAGGTTGTTTTTTTTTTCTTCCCTCACCTTTGCTTTTCTTATCATGTTGGAGTATATGTCCTTATGCAATGTAATCAAGAACTAAAACATAGATTAACACATCAAGTAGGAAGGGCATTTTTTAAGTTTTTATATCAACACATTTTCTAGATTGTATTGGGGTTCTTCCTCAATGGTATTCTACAAATAACTAAATATTTAAACTTCTAAAATTTTATCAAGAGAGTCTTCACTCTTTCTAAATCTGTGCAAATTCCAGACAAATCATTTTCTCAAAGGATATAGGTAATTAGCAGTTTTCTTTTGCAGAAGTTGTCATAAAACTAATAGGTACAAATTGATTGCATTTGACCACATGATTTATCAAAGGTGAGCAAATTGATTTGAAATAGTTTCCAGTAATTAGAAATTATTAGTCAGAATTATGGCAGACATTGAAATTTTAAACATATTTCCACCCTAAAAACTCATTTCAAGTGGCATCTGATTACCTTTTCTTTCCTTCTTCCAAGTCAAAAATATATAGCCTATTTTATTGAAACATAACCAGTGATCTGACATAAATATCACATTTTAAAATGTCAATAGCCTGAGTACATTATCTTTCTAAACCTCAGTAATCCAGGGTCATAAATATCAGCAACAGGAAGGAACCCAGGATATCTGATCAGCTTTCTAACGCCCTTTTGTTTATGGGAATCATTTAGTGGTGCTTAGCCAATGAAAACAGAAAGAAATTAAATGTATACCAGGTATGAGGATATCTGCCAACGTTTCCTTTATGTAAATAGTACTTAAAAAAAAAAAAAAAAAGGAAGAAAAGAAACAGTCAAAAAAATATTGCCAAAATCTGGTTATTGAAAGCCAGGGTCACCTGGAAACTCTTCTCTTGAACAGATGATTGCCAGAATTGTCATATCTATTAGGGAACTTTCCAAACAGTTAGATTTCTTGTTGCAAGTGAACTCAGATGTTCTACAAGAACTGTGGAGTGATACTGATCTGAATTCATATGTCTATTTTGTCATTTTTTACCTTTATCATCTGGGTCTTTGTCCAAAATATTCTGTCTGTCAAGAATGAACTTTCAAAAAAAAAGTCTTTCCCTCTCCTTTTTGCTTTATGAACACCTTATTTTCCAAAACTCTATACTCTATTAAGTACTCTATATAAGCATCCTGTCTCTGAGCTAAGCATTTTACTTTTTTTCCAATTCAAGAACACCTCTGGCTTTCTTCCCTACTGAGTTATGATCATGTTTGGCATAAAAGGGAAGGAGCCCTGGTGGCACAGTGGTTAAATGTTTGGCTGTTAATTGAAAGGACAGTGGTTCGAACCCTCCAGACACTCTGCGGGAGAAACATGTGGCAATCTCTCTCATAAATATTACAAACTTGGAAATGCTTTGGGGCAGATCTACTCTCCCCTATAGGGTGACTATTGCTGGGATCAACTCCACAGCAATGAATTTTTGGTACAAGGTCCTAACCTTTGTTATGTTCAAATCTCAGTATAGCAATTGAATGCATCATATTGCTGAACTCCTTCATTCATTCCTTCATTCATTTACAAATATTTATTGAGGACTTTCTGTATGGTAGAGTTTCCATGTTATCTTAGATGTTACTACGGTCAACAGAGAAGGCAAGGTCTTAATCACAGAATTTTAATTTTAGTGGAAGAAAATAAAATAAGTAAATAGAAAAAATCCTACCTAATGATACTATTCTGCAGAGAAATACAATGGAATGACATAGGTAAGAATGGGTACTAAGTTTGGTTGGTTAGAAAAGAACTTTCTGAGGAGGAAGCGTTTACAATCACATTTGAATGTTAATAAAATGTATCCCGAGAAGTCTCTTGGGAAGACCAGGACAGGCAGAAAAAACAACTAATGTAAAACCACAAGGAGGATATGACTAAGACTTTTCACATTTATTCCTGGAGAATAACGTGCAGGCCAATGAGAAGGTGGTTTTAATAATATAGTTTGGAGATAATGTTGATTTGTTTTTGGGGTGTAAGTGGTAGAAATAAAATTAACAGTGCAAGGTTTGTTAGGCTGGCACAGGACCAGATGGCATTTCTTTCCATTGTTAATAGGGTCTCTATGAGTCAAAAACCTACTTTACAAGAACTAACAAAACAACAACAGAGTGAATATATTTGGAAGTAGAGTTACCATTATTCATTAATTTACTTAGATGTGTGGAAATGAAGAACAAAGAAAGAGTGAGAACAAAGTTGAGACTTTTAACTAGATCAACTGAATATATTGGGTTGCATATTAAGATGGGGAGAGTGGAATAACATCACATTTCTCTTTAGGGAAAGGTGAAGGAAAATTGAGAAAGTTCTTTTGGATGAATTAAATTTGAGAATCCTTTTGGACTTTCAGTTAAAAATGTCAATAAAATAAATGAACATAATGCAATGCAGTCAAGAGATGGAGGTATTTAGATGAATTTTTTCAAGATTCGAATACATGTTTACCAGGTCTACGGCTTCTGAGACGCTTCAGAAGTCCTCCATAAGGAACCACAGCAGATCTCGTCGTGCCGTCATTCTAAATGTGGTTTTTGTCTATTGAGCTTTAATATCCTGAAAATAAAGTTCTCAAAAGAATGCTATTACATGAAAGAATACTTAAATCAAATGAACAAAGATATTTTCCTTTTAATTAAGATAAGTAATGGTAATCAAGTAGAGGGGATGAGAAGGGAGTGAAGGGATGAGAGAGTAAAACAGAAGGCAGAGTGGTTATACATTATTTCATTTTTAAACAGATGGAGATCTTAAATTCACTCTTTTTAAAAACTTAATTTCTATCAAAAATTGTGCATATGCACTCATTCAAAATTTAGTTATCTTGTAGATACTTACCAAATACCCTGAAGAAAGCTCACCACAGAGACCATTTTTTAGAAATGTCTATACTAGACTATAACCTCCTTAAGGGCAGAGAATGTATTATTATGCTACATTTACATACCCTGTGGCCCAGGAATTGTTTATGGCACTCTTTGGAAGGAAGATTGGGCAATCTACTTCCATAGTGATACTGCCTCAGAAACCCAAGGAGAGGTCGGATCCGACTCAATGGCAGTGTGGCTTTTTTTTTTTTTTTTTTTGGTTTGGGTCATAGAGGTTGTCTCTAGTTGCTTGGTGCCTGGGCCTGTGGCAATGAGTGGGAGCACAGTACCCCTAGAGAGTGACAACTGGGAAAGGAAAGTTGTTCTGGTGTAGACTTAATCAGAAGCTCTAGAAATGGGACTGACAGGATAGACAATTAAGATAGCATTTAAAGAAAAAGAAAGTCTATATTACAATGTCACAAAATTAAAATTCCAAAGTAATCAACTACTGCCTTTCAAATGTAGTGCTTCACTTGAGATGGTAAGGAAAAGAAAAAAAAAAGTCCAGCACCAGATTAATAGAAACTCAGGTAATAGAAAAAAAAGTCACCAAAAAGGATAGGGAAGATGACTTGAAAAGGTAATATTCATCATGATTTAACCAGCCTCAGCGAGCTGGCTTTCATATAACACTGGCCTGTGTGCTCTCTCAGGATTGCCCTTTAGAAATCCACTGAAGGTTAAGATGTCACCTGGAGGTGAGAAGTACCTTTTATTTCTTATCACTTACTTTACCTTTCTCAGAAGGATGGTTGGCCAATCTAATTCCGTAGTGATACTGCCTTGGAAACCCAAGGAGGGGTTTCTGTGAGTCAGATCTGACTTGATGGCTCATAACAACAACATTTTACCTTTACTCCTCACCACACTCACATACATATTAGCAGGAGTGGGATGACACTTTGCAAGGTTTCTAGCAGCCACTCATCCTTTGTGGGTAGATACAGAAGGATTATTGAAGGACATTCACTACATTCACACAACTTTATGTATTACAAGAGCCAAAACAGGAAAACACTGGCTTAATTTTCCTACTTACTAAACTTTTTTTCATTTTGGGGGTCTACATTTACAAAGATGTAGCCTGCTATTCACACTAGCCTTGTATTTAACATCTAAAATGGTACCACAATGTGGTTTTAACACAGATGTTAAAACCAACCAATGTGTCCAAAATACCACATTGTCATTAACACCAAACACTAGGCTATACAGATAAACACCTGAGATGATCAAACAGGCATCAGTGAATAGAGGTATACTCTAGACCAAGGATAGACTCAGCTGAGGCTAATCTTGTACAGGTACCAGTGATACAAAATACCTGCAGTCCTTGCAGAAACAATAGGAGACAGACACAGAATAATCTCCCACAGACATCCCAACACTATGGGAGAGAGATCCAATAGAGCTACTGCCTCAGGACGATAGTACTGGGGTACACCAGACTCAATTGGCACAACAAAATGCATAAAAGCATTGCTCCACATCCTACATTGGTGAGTAGTGACTGGGGTCTTAAAAGCTTTCAAGCAGCCATCTAGGATGCAGCTAATGGTCTCCCAGGGTCGGAAGTGAAGAAGAATGCACACACACACCAAAAAAAGGGCATTTAGAAGCAACTAACCCTAGGACACGATGGCCCTTGAGACCAGAAGAACCGGTTGGTGCCTGGCTACCAATGCCAACCACTCAGGAAAGGATCAAATCTGGAGATCCTGGATAGAGTGAGAGGGAAAATGTGGAACAAAATCCAAAAACTCAATAATGACCAGAATTACTGGTCAGATGAAATCTGGTGAGACTCCCAATACTATGGCCCTGAAATACATTCAGCACCTGGAATAAAACTCACCCCCAGGGGCAAGCTCTCAGATCAATGGTTAGTGAGATGTACACGCAGACCACTCAACCCAGGATGCTGCATCCACACACTCAATGGTAATGCATCCCCTAAAGCAATAAGCCATGGGACACCAAAGGACCAACATTCAAACTGAGGAAATGCAGGACAAACAGGAGTGCATGATTATGAGGGGCACAGGGGGAGTGTTGCAGGGTAGGGAGGGGAGGAGACAGGGTTGGGTTTGGACATGGTGCATGGGGAATGAAACTAAATGTATGTGTGACTTTGAATGTAAAACAAGCCTTAACATAATAAAAAAATAAAAATAAAAGGAATATAATAGTAAATAAAATAAAATAGAATATAGCTAATGTTTTCTAAATCATTTGACTGATTGATCCATTCATTCATTCATTCAGTTAGCAAATATTTATTGAGGACTGACTCTATGCCAAGGTCCGTTCTAGGCTTTGGAGATGGAGATGAGAACAAACAGACAAGGACCTTGTCCTCATGTATCCTCCGCAGTACTAGGTCAGATAGATAATACAAAATAAATATCCAGTTTCCAATTTCCCATAAAATACCATGAAACCACAAAAGAAGACAATTGAGATATCACACCTTATAATTTTTTTAAAATGGGGAAAAATTGTAACTTTATGCTCAGTAGCAATGATTTGAGAAAACAATTGTTAAATTTTCATGCTTTACCTCAGAAAATACAAGACTTAACTATATTCAAGAAGACAGTTAAGGCATTACCTCCTTTCTTAAAAGGTCCAAAGATCCTATGAAGTATCAATCAATGATCTCTGCAGGATTCTTCTCATTGTCCAGATGATATCTCCCACACAGTGCAACTTCTGCTCAATGACTGTCACTCTCCCTCTCGTCCATTCAGAGAAATTGGGCAGACAGAATGAAAATAAATAAATAAAAATAAAATGGTACCACAATGTGGCACGGGCATAAACACAGTAGGCAAATTGATTGTGCATAAAATGTGAACTGCTCTATATAGGTGTATCTTAGTTACCTGCGGCTGCCATAACAAAAATCATACAAATGGGTGGCTTAATAGAATAGAGATTTATTATCTCATAGTTTGGTCTTTCCATGTTGATAGCCTTTGGTACTTCTTAGAATTCCTTGTCTTGTTGCCAGTTCCTCACAGATCTCTTCTCCTATGTGTTTGTCTCTTTCCATGCCTGTTTTCCCTTTCTATAGAACACCCTTCACAAGGAATTACCTGACCCAAACCATAGTATTTTCAACTGCCTCATATGTGCACAAAAGCTGGACAATGTATTAGGAAACCAAAGAACTGGTGCATTTGAATTATGGTATTGGCAAAGAAGATTGGACATACCATGGACTTCCAGAAGAAAAAACAGATCTGTCAAAGAAGTACAGCGAGAATGCTCCTTAGAAGTGGGTCTCATGCACATTGGACATGTTCTCAGGAGGGATAAATCCCTGGAGAAGGACATCATGCTTGGCAAAGTAGAAGCTCAGCAAGAAAGAGGAAGACCCTCAACACAATGGATTGACACGATGGGCTCAAACAGGGCAACAACTGGGAGAATGGTGAGGACCAGGTGGTATTTCATTCCTTTGTACACAGTTGACGTGAGTTGGAACTGACTTGATGGAGGCTAATAACCACAACTACTCCAGTATGACCTTAACATAATGAAAGAAAAACTGTTATTTCCAAACAGGGTCCCATTCATACGGGTAAGGGTTAGGATTTCAATATATGTTGTGGGGGATGCAATTCAATCTATAATGAGGTACATTTTCACATTTAAAATAACCTCATTTATTTATAAACTGTGTAGTTGAAATGCTTTGGTTCACATCTTCAAGACAGAGAATTAGGATATCTACTGGGATGAAGACCACTTCTTATTCATCTTATTCTAAGCACCAAACACTCAATAATTCAGTCATTACTTTAATCATTTACTCATTTAAGAAACATCCCATTTCTATCCTGTCAAGTACTACTCTAGATGTGGTGGGAGCTGAATAGGGAGAGAGATAAAAATAAAATGGCTTTACCCTTAAGTAAATCATATTCTATTGATGAGCACAGTATTTCTTAAAAGAATGAGTATACCAACCTAGATATTCAAAGAAAAAAGAAGAAGAAAATGAAGTTTATTTTAAACACACAGAAAGAGCTGGTGATTCCTTTCCAATGTACTCATATTATTAGTACTTCAGAATTATAGAACGTTTTTATGTGCATTGTCTTATGCTCACAACAATGATCTCAAAAGTTATTAGCATAACCATTTCATAGATGCAAGAATAATGCTTGAAACACTTAATTTACTTACCTAAATTTCTGTAACTAATAGGGATGGAACAAGCCCTTAAATCCAGTTCCTGAAGTCTTCCTTTTTACTCTTTGTGGAAGGCAGGATGTGCTCTCTACCACTTAAAATCTCAACTATCAGGGCTATACCCTCATCAAATTCCTTCTAGAATAAACAGTCCTATCACAGGAATATTACACTTGGGTTTGAAAGATCTCAAGCTTTTTCTGACTCTGCCAATAACTAGCAATGTATGAGCCAGTCATCACAAAATTGTGAGGAAATTTCTTTAAGTTTCTGCTGACCTCCTCTCAGCTGTTAGCCCTCTAGCATAGAAAAAGGAAAAAGTAGGTTTCACTCTCATCTCTTTTTGAGTTTTTAAATTTCCATTTAGTAGAGTTCCTCGGAGTGGTCTCTTACCTAAGTCTTGAGTCTATCTCTTTGGATCAGGACCTTTCCTCTAACTCTTGGTCAGTGTTTCTCAATAGCATTCAGAACTCTTCCTACTGATACCACTAGAGAGGTTATTAGAGAGCAAGATACATTTTACTGTTCTATATCTTTATTTTCCATGACACTATTATACAAAACATACAGGTATATAAGACTTAATTAAAGGCTTGAGAAAATGAAGAGTAATTACAGTGTAGGCGGAGAAAACTTGATGCATGCCACATAATAATTTTATTAGAGAACAAGGTGGATATGCTCAAAAGGTTAAGCTTTAAGGAGGCAAGTGGGAGAAAAGGTCAGTTTATAGCAAAACCTTGTTTTGCCTTAATTTCTTTCATTCAGTGTTTCCCCTCCAAAAAATTATTCTGACCTTTTTCTGTTTTACTAATTCCCTTTACCCACAAATAGCTGTCTTGTGCTAAGGTTCATATTCGTCCCTTCTATTAATCATAGGAGGTTGGTGGTGCTGTGTCTAAAGCATTGGGCTGCTAACCAAAAAGGCTCCTGCTGGAACCCACCAGCTGCTCTAAGGCAGAAAGATGAGGATGTCTGCTTTCACAAAGAATTACAGCCTTGGAAACCCAAAGAGGGTCACCATGGGTCAGGATTGACTTGATGGCATTGGGTTTTGGCATTAATCACAGTATTTAAATGAGATTAATACACCATAGGTATGTCAAGAGAGCTTAAAAAAACAGTCAGATTTCCCATGGAAAGAAAAGCATATTAATTACACTTAGAGAAGTATGAGAAGGATCTCTGGTAGTGAAGTGGTTAATTGGCAGCTAACCAAAAGGTGGCTGCTTCCAACCCACCACCTGCGCTCCAGGGGAGAAAGATAAGCCAGTCTGCTTCTGTAAAGCTCTGCAGCCTTGGAAACCATGTGGGGCAGCTCAACTCTGTCCTAAAGGGTTCATAGTGAGTCAAAATCTACATGATGGCAGTGGGATATTTTAAAAACAAACAAACAACAACAAAACTCACTGCCATCAAGTCAATTCAACTCATAGCGACCTCTCCTTGGGTTTCTGTGGTAATATCTCTATAGAAGTAGATTGTCCAATCTTCCTTCTGAGGACTGGCTGGTGGGTTTGAACTCCCAGACTTCTGGTTAGCAGTCAAAATACCTATGCTGTCAGGGATATTTTAGTAGTTAAGAAAAATCCAAACCTATTTGTGTAGATTCACTGCTAACTCATAGTGACCCTACAGGAGAGAATAGAACTGTCCCACAGGGTTTCCAAAGATGTAAATTTTTACAAATACACACTGACACATCTTTCTCTTACAAGCTGCTAGTAGGTTTGGATGACTACCATTCTTGTGTGCCCCCAAGTACTTAACTAATTCACTACCCAGGCTCCTTTCTCTAAGAAATTTCTGGAAATATCCATTCTTCCTTGATCAAATGACAAGAAATGATAAAAAAAAAAAAAAAAAAAAATCTCTACATCTAGTAACTGTAGATTTTAGAAGTACTCTAAATGCTAAATTCCCTTAAATGCTATTATTTATAATCTTAATATCCCACAAATATCACCAACTTGTGCATGTCATTTGTTCTGGTTACCTAGTGTCACTCTGACAAGAATATACCACAAATGGGATGGCCTTAACAAACAGGAGTTTATTCCCTTACAGTTTGGAGGCTTTAAGTCCACTCCTTGGAAGGAAGATGGGGCAATCTACTTCTGTAGTGATACTGCCTTGGAAATCCAAGGAGGGGTTGCTATGAGTTGGGTCAGACTCGACGGCACATAACAACAAAAACAACAAGTCCAAGTTCAAAGTACCAGGCTCTAGGGGCTGGGTAAAAGCCCCTCAGCCTTGGACTTCAGCTCTGCCTCCACCTCCTGGCCCACTGGAGGTAGAGGCTTTTCTTCACTCAGACAGCTGCTGGCTGCTGTGGCTGCCAAGCCCAAGGTTGACAAGTAAAAAGGCACAGTCCCAATATTACCAAATCACACAGCAAGCCATTACTTCAAGTCCATGTTAAGTCCCAAAGTTGGCAGAACATGGCAGGCTGCTAAGAAATGACACTGTACATGCAGGGCCCAAGCATGCCATATGCTAGAGACCGCTCCCAAGGCTTCTCCTTATATACTGGAAGCAGACAACATCTCAGCTGCTTGTGGTAGATCTCACCATGGATCTGATTGCCAGTCTCATCATGGGGAATAACTAGCACCAGCTGCCCAGCCACTCAACCAGGCCCAGCCAAGTTGACAAACAAACATAACTACCACATCATTAAAACTTGATTTTTCCAGCTGATCCTGGAGTTTACTGGATTAATTTCTCATCTCAATCAGCAAAACCCAAATCTCTTCTCCTTCTGTTCTCCCCTTGGAAATTTGGTCACTCATATTTTTACTGCTTATGTCTTTTCTGTCCTAACACTCCATTAGGCACTCTTGACATTAATCTTCACCTTTGTCCACGGTTGCTCTGTTCATCTCATTGGAGCTTCAGAAGTCCATAGCACTCTTCATCATATCTTAAACTTTTAGCTCTGTTTTTCACAAAGGTCACTGCCTGCACTTTGCTGATTGCTGATTTAACACTCTCAAGCAGCTCAGTTGGTAGTACTGAAGCTACTCCCAATGTGTGTCAGGGCATCTGCTCTTCCTGCAGCAAGCATTTGTACCTGTTGCCATTAGCTACTCCCAGTTCTCCAGTATTCAGCTTTTACTAGATGGTATGTATGGCAATCCTTATTGTATCCACACATGCCCAAAATATACTGGTTTAAGTCCTGATATTGATAAAGTACAAATTTCCACATATAAACCATTGACAGTAGAAATTCTTACCAGATTTATATGAGTTTCAATTATTAGAGAGGTTTATTTTTTCACCTTATATCATCCTATCCTTTCTTTGAGCTTAAGAGGTGGAGAATGAATCAAGGTAATATACATTGCAACTGTACTTTGTACCTGAGACCACTGTTGTTTTGGTTGTTGTTATATTGTTGTGAAAATGAGTCCAAAACATATAAATAAACAAGTAAGTTGGGTTGTTTGGAGTAAGGGCCATTCAAGTAATACCAAGGAACAATATCCATAGTTCAGCTCAATGTTTATTATTGATCAAAAGTCTCAGACTTCATCAAGTTAATTATAGATTGTTATTTAAAGGAGATGTCAATAACTTTTGGCTGGTAAAACAGATAATTGTAAAGGTTATGGTTTGCTGACTTGTAAGATATTAAATAGTTTTGTATCAAACAGAATTCTTCTCCCCTGTAAACTACATATAGGATAGATTTTCCCATAGAAAATGCTACATCAAATACTCTTAATCATTGCTGTTTCAATGAATAAACTATTTGAATAGACTTCTAAGGCATTGAATATCTGTCATGTTGATGAAATACTTGATACATCATGATTGTGATGGTTATACAACATGATTAATGTAATTGATGTCACTGATTTAGGCATCTAAAAATGTGCAACTGGCAAATGTTCTATTATACGTATATATGCATAGTTGTTAGGTGCCATCTAGTTGTCTGCAACTCAGAGTGACCTTATGTACAACAGAATGAAACACTGCCTGGTCCAGTGCCAGCCTCACAGTCCGTGCTATACCTGAGCCCATCGTTGAAGCAACTGAGTCTAGCCATCTTGATGAGGGCTTTCCACTCTTTTGTTGATCCTCAACTTTACTAAGCAGGATATCCTTCTCCAGAGAATGGCATCTTCTGACAACATGAGTAAAGTAGGTGAGACAAAGTCTGGCCATTCTTATTTCCAAGGAGCATTTTGGCTGCACTTCTTCCAGGACAGAATTGTTAGTTCTTTTAGCAATCCACAGTACTTTCAGTATTCTTTGCCAACACCACAACTCAAAAGCATCAACTCTTCTTTGGCCTTCCTTATTCATTATCCACCTCTCACATGCATACGAGACAATGGAAAATAACATGGCTTGGGTTAGGTGTGCCTTACTGTTCAAGGAGACATCTTTGCTCTTAAGGACTTGAAACAGGTCTTGTGCAGCAGATACTTCATACCTGATGTCGATGGAATACATCATCTGATGTATTGACTACTGCTTCCATTGGTGTTCATTGTAGAACCAAGTAATATGAAGCCTTTGACAACTTCAATGTTTTCTCCGTTTATTGTGATGCTCCTTAATGGTCCAGTTGTGAAGATTTTTGTTTTCTTTATATTGAGGTTTAACCCATACTGAAGACTGTAGTCTTCAATCTTCATCAGTAAGTACTTTAAGTCATCCTTACTTTCAGCAAGCAAGGTTGTGTTGTCAGTGTATCACAGGTTGTTAATGAATCTTCCTCCAATCCTAATGCCATATTCTTCCTCATATAGTCCAGCATCTCTGATTATTTGCTCAACATACAGATTAAATAAGTAAGGTGAAATGTTACAACTCTGATGCACTTCCTTTCTGATTTTAAACCATGCACTGTTCCCTTGTTCTGTTTGAATGGCAGCCACCTGGTCTATGTATAGGCTCCGCATGAGTAAAATTAAGTGTTCTGGAATTCCCATTCTCCTCAATGTTATCTATAATTTGTTATGATCCACACAATCAAATGCTTTTGTATAGTCAATAAAATGCAAGTAACCATATTTCTGGTATTTTTTGCTTTCAGCCAAGATCCATCTGACATCAGCTATGATATCCTTCATCCCATGCCCTCTTATGAAGCCAGCTTGCATTTCTGGAAGTTCTCTGTCAGTATACTGCTGCAACCATTTTTGCATTATCTTAGTAAGATTTTACTTGTATGTGATATTAATGATATTGTTTGATAATCTCCAAATTCTGTGGCATCACCTTTCTTTGAATGGGTAAAATATAGATCTCTTCCAGTCAGTTGGCCAGGTAACTGTCTTCCAAAACTCTTGACATAGCCGAATGAGTGCCTCTAGTGTAGCATCAATTTGTTGAAACATCTCAATGTGTATTCCATCAATTCCTGGAGCCTTGTTTATTGTCACTTCCTTCAATGCAGCTTCAACTTCTTCATTCAATACCACTGCTTCTTGATCATATGTCACCTCCTGAAATGCATGAACACTGACCAATTTTTTTGGTATCATCTTTTTGGTACAGTGATTCTGTGTATACTTTCCATCTTATTTTGATTTTTCCTGCATCATTCAATATATTGCCAATAGAATCTTTCAGTATTGCAACTTGAGGCTTGAGAAATGCCAAGTGTGTTCTTCCCTTTTGTTTTCCTAACTCAAGGACTTTGCACATTCCATTTTAATGATTGACTTTTTCTTCTCAAGCTGCTCTTTGAACTCTTCTGTTCAGCTCTTTTATCTCATCATTTGTTCCATTTGCTTTAGCTACTTTTTACTCAAGGGCAAGTTTCAGAGTCAGTTTTGACATCCATTTTTGTATTTTCCTCCTTTCCTGTGTTTTAAATTACCTTTTGCATTCTTCACAGATGATGTTCTTGATGTCATCCCACAATTCCTCTGGTTTCAGTCATTGATAATCTATTCTTTAGATGGTCTCTAAATTCAGGAGAGATATAATCAAGGTTATATTTTGGATTTCTTTTAATTGTCTTTAGCTTCAACTTGAACTGAATATGAGCATATGAGCTGTTTCACAATCAGCTCCTGCTCTTGCTTTGGCTAAAGATATTGATCTTTTCCATTGCTTCTTTTCACAGATGTAGTCAATTTGATTCCTGTGTACTCCGTCTGGCAAAAAGTCTGTGTGTATAGCCACTATTTGTTCTGTTGAAAAAAAGGTATTTGCAATGAATAAGTCAGTGGTCTTGCAAAATTCTATCATGCAATCTCCAGCATTATTTCTATCACCAAGGCCATATTTTCCAGCTACCAGTGATTCTTCTTTGTTTCCAACTTTTGCCTTCCCATCACCAGTGATAATGAACACATCTTGATTGCATGTTTGGTCAATTTCAGACTTTAGAAGTTGGTAAAAATCTTCAATTTCCTCATCTTTGGCTTTGGTGGTTGGTGTGTAAATTTGAATAATAATAGTATTAACTGGTCTTCCTTGTAGGTGTATGGATATTATCTTATTACTGACAGAATTCCACTTCAGGATAGATCTTCATATGTTCATTTTGATGATGAATGCTGTGCCATTCCTCTTCAATTTGTCATTCCTGGCATAGTAGGTCACATTTAGGTTGTCTGAATCAAAATGGCCAAAACCAGTCCATTTCAGCTCACTAGGGTATTGATCTTTATGCCTTCCATTTCATTATTGACAACTTCCAATTTTCCTAGATTCATACTTCTTATATCCCATGTTCTAATAATTAATGAATGTTTGCAGCTGTTTGTTCTCATATCGAGATGTGCCACATCAGCAAATGGAGCTCTCAAAAGCTTTACTCTATCCATATCATTAAGGTGGGCTCTACTCTGAGGAGGTAGCTTTACCCCAGTCATACTTTGAGTGCCTTTCAACCTGAGGGGTTCATCTTCAAGAACTGTATCACACAATGTTTCAGGACTATTCATAAAGTTTTTCCAGTAATATATCAGACATTGTTTCATTATTATTCATAAGGTTTTCACTGGCCAGTTCTCTGAAAGGTAGATGGTCTCTTCCTTCTTCTGAGTCTGTCTTAGTCTGGAAGCTCCAATGAAACCTGTCCATGATGGTTAACCCTGGGGGCATTTGAAACACCAGTGGCAAAGCCTCCAGCCTCATAGAAACACACAAGCCCCCACAGTACGACAAACTGACAGACAAGTTTCTCTCCCTTAGCTCTTCTGAACCTGTCAGCTCACTTACTCCCTCAGCTGCTCCAAACCTCCATTCTCCCTTAGCTGCACCAAACCCACTGGCTCACTTCCCAGCCTCCGCCAGCTGCTCCAACACCTACCTGCCACACCTGGCTCACTTACCTCGTTTATAATACATATAAGTGTATTATATACATATATATATGTATATATGTATACATATGTATATATATATTGTTGTTGTTGTTATGTGCCATCAAGTCGGACCCGACTCATAGTGCCCCCTCCTTGGGTTTCTGAGGCAGTATCACTACGGAAGTAGATTGCCCCATCTTCCTTCTGAGGAGTGGCTGGTGGGTTTGAACCGCCATCCTTCCTTCTGGTTAGCAGTCAAGTGCCTTAGCCACTATGCTACCAGAGCTTATATATATATATATATATATATATATATATATATGTGTGTGTGTGTGTGTGTGTGTGTGTAAAATAAATTAACTGCCATTGAGTTGATTGCAACTCATAGTGACCCTCATTAGGTTTCTGATGTAAGTCTTTACAGAAGTAGATTGCCTACCTTCTTTCTGCAGAGCTGCTGGTGGGTTTGAACTACCTACATTCTGGTTAGCAGATAAGTGTCTTGTCCACTATGCCACCTGGGTGCATAGTGCGTAAGGCACTTGGCTGCTAACCAAGTCAGTGGTTCAAACTCATCAGCTGCTCTGCAGAAGAATGATGAGGCATTCTGCTCCTGTAAAGTTTTATAGCCTTGGAAACCCAATGAGGGTCACTATGAGTCCAAACTGATGCAGCAGTGAATTTGCTTTTTTGTATATATACATATATATACCTAAAGAACTGGAAGCCAGGGCCAATGGCTAGAACAGGTAAGGGGAGAGCTCGCAGGAAGGAAGTGGGAGCCAGCAGACAGCCAGAACAAGGGGAAAGCCAGGAAGTGAGTGGAGGATTCTCATAGCTGATGTCAGATGGATCTTGGCTGAAAACAAAAAATATCAGAAAGATGTTTACTTGTGTTTTATTGACTATGCAAAGGCATTCAATTGTGTGGATAATAACAAATTATGGATAGCATTGAGAAGAATGAGAATTCCAGAACACTTGATTGTACTCATGAGGAACTTGTACATGGATCAAAAGGCTATTGTTTGAAGAGAACAAGGGAATATTGCATGGTTTAAAATAAGGAAGGGAGTGTGTCAGCTTTGTATCCTTTCACTCTACTTTTTCAATCTGTATGCTGAGCAAATAATCCAAGAATCTGGACTATATGAAAAAGAACATGGCATCAGGATTGGAGGAAGACTGACAACTTGTGATACTCTGATCACACAATTTTCTTTGCTGAAAGTGAGTATGACTTGAAGTACTTCTAACGAATATTGAAAAATACAATCTGCAGCATGGATTACACCTCAATTGAAAGAAAACAAAACTCCTCACAACTGAACCAATAGGCAGCATCACAATAAATGGAGTTAATAGCCATTTAAAATTGTCAAAGACTTCATATTACTTGGTTCTACAATCAGCACCAATGGAAGCAGCAGTCAAGATAACAGACAATGTACAGCATTGGACAAATCTGCTGGAAAAGACCTCTTTCAAATGCTGAAGAGCAAAGATACCTCCTTGAAGACTAAGGTGCACCTGAAACAAGCATGGCATTTTCAATCACCTCATATGCACGTGAGAGCTGGACAATGAACAAGGAAGACAGAAAAAAAAGTTGATGCTTTTGAGTTGTGGTATTGGCAAAGAATTTTGACAGTACCATGGACTGATAAAATAACTAACAAGTCTGTCCTGGAGGAAATGCAGCCAGAATGCTCCCTGGAAGAGAAAACAGCCAGACTTTGTCTCACCTACTTTGGTCATGTTGTCAGAAGGGACCATTCCCTGGAGAAAGATTTCATGCTTGGTAAAGTGAAGGGTCAGCAAAAAAGGGGAAGGCCCTTAACAAGATGGATTGACACAGTGGCTACAACGATGGGCTCAGGTATAGCAAAGATTGTGCAGCTGGCACAGGACCAGGCAGTGTTTTGTTCTGCTGGACACAGGGTCACTATGATTCCAAGATGACTTGATGGCAGCTAACAATGACAACAAATATATATATATTTTTGGTTTTATATATATATATATATAACCAAAAAACAAGCTCATTGCCATAGAGTCTATTCTGACTCATAGCGACCATAATTGGCTTTCCAAGGCTATAAATCTTTATGGAAGTAGATTGCCCAGTCTTTTTTCTGTGGAGTGGCTGGTGTGTTTTAACCACCAACCATCTGGTTAGCAGTCACGTGTCTTAAGCACTACACTACCAGAGGCCATATATATATATATATAGATAGATATATAGATATATATATAGATATATATATATAGATATATATATAAACAACAATGACAACAATAAAATTGGCCATCCTACCACCCTGCCTCATAATGAAAAAAAAAAAGAGGTTTCTAAACTGAGAGTGCTTAGATGCTCACAGAATCAGTGGACTGAATTCAGATCTTTTTCACTCTACAAGCATACCTACTTCATGACAGCAGACTGCTTACCCAAGACCTATAATTATGAAAATTAATTACATATGACTTCAATGAAAGTATGAGGAAAATTTAATTACCTTCATTTCTTTGATCATTGTTGGTATTATTTTATTTTTCTAATTTTATGTATACATGAAGAAGCTATATTTATTTAACTTTTAATATAGCAAGCCATGATCTTGCAAACTGAAGTTAACTATGTTAAAGATATTTGCTTCTAAACACCTCTTTAGAATTCAAAGAGAAATATTTTACACAATCTTCTGTGTTTTCATGACAATATTGTTATTTGCATTGGTTCAATGAAAATTTATATTCTTTTTGAACAAAAATATTTAACTTGTAATGATTGACTTATAGTTTGACAAATTGATTACATAACAAATACCACAAGTGGAATGTCAAATTTGAGAATCAATCTCACAGAATAAGGTAGGACAAATCTATTAAGAACCAAAAATAGTTCAGCTAGTTTGGAATAACAAGGACAGAATTTACATTTTGGCCCAATCCAAAAAAACAAAACAAAAAGAACCCCACAAAGTATATGACAAAATGAATGTCTAAACACTGGACATGAGGCAATTTTGATTTTAATTAATATCCAGTAGAAGATTACATATGTTTTTGTTAGCTGTCTTCGAGTAGATCCTGACTCATAGCAACCCTATGTACAATACAATGAAAACTGCTCACTCCTGTGCCAGTGTCACAAGGATTACTGTGTTTGAGCCCATCATTGGCAGTCACTGTGTCAGTACAACTCACTGAGGATTTTTCTCTCAACATACAGCTGCCAGTTTTTCATCCCCTACTTCCTCATAAATTTTCCAGTTACTTCTAAAACTGACCTATGTCAGTCTAGAACTTATTTCTAGCAATTCATTTCAATATCTTCTTGGTTTACATCTTTGGTATTTTTGCTTATTGAGGTGGCAGTACTGCAAATTTGAGTATAACTCAATAAAATATATTCAAATAAAGTCAAGTGGTGAATACAAGCATAATAATTACCCTCCCCCCAAAAAATCAAAATGAAATGTGTGGTTTTACATAAATATAAATACTTAATGGAAATTATTATGCTCTAGATAATATTCTAGGAGCTCTGGTCGCATAGTGCCTAAGGCACTTGACTGATAACCAGAAGGCTGCTTGTTGAAACCCACCAGCCACTCCTCAGAAGGAAGGTTGGGCAATCTACTTCCGTAGTGATACTGCCTCAGAAACCCAGAGAGGGATCACTGTGAGTTGGGCCTGACTAAATGGCCCATAACAACAATACAGACACTATTCTAAGGGAAATAATTAGGAGATAGGTAAATTAGATAGACAGATGATAGCAGATAGATAGATGATAGTTAGATGATAGAGAAATAGAAAGAGAAAAATGATATATATGGAGAGAAACAGAAATATAAATAGTTATTTTATACTCCGTAGGGTATAATTTATACCCAAGTACTTAGGTTTTCTTATGATTCTCAATTACAGATCAAGGAATTTAAGCAGAGAGATCACAAATCTGGTAAATGATAGAACTAGAATCTGTACTCAGGCAGTAGGCTTCTACTTCTCTATATTATATCTATTATTAATATTAATAACATGAATGCAATCCATGTAATCTATAAACAGTAGCAGCTTTTCTGTGTGTATCAATTACATTTTAACATAAAACTAAACTTCCTGAGAACCATTTCTAAAAAATTCTATTTATAAGATTTTATGCTTCTCATTTTTAAAATAACTTGCACATGCAAGGTGCATCTTGAGCAGTTGTTGACTGTGCCCACAAACAACCAATTTATTCAAGGAATGAAGGAGAATCTGATGTATGTGAGAAATGTAACAGTTTGGCATGAATTAGCATCTTTTTGGATTTTTTTCTGATTAAATGGGCAAAGTGTGAATGAGTCACAGGGTAGTGGCTATTTTTCATTCACAGCAACTGCTCTTTTGGATTTGTGTCTTAGATGCTGCTTATAAGAAAGTATATTCTCATGCATCATAATGGTATTTTCTTGGACAAGTAAATCCTGTTGCAGAATATTTTTTTCCCCTTTCCTTACCAAAAATATCTTGCATTTTAAATATCATCTTTAGAACTTTAATTCAGTAGCATTTAATAGATAAAGATCCAATGGTTATTTTTTTCAATTTATAATGTTATGTAAGAACTTAGAATTATTAGTTGAAATTAAAAATCATTACTTATAGTTAAAGACAATTAAAACAAGTCCAAGTATGATCTTGAATATGTCCCTCCTGAATTTAGAGATCATCTAAAGAATAGATTTGATGCATTGAACACCAATGAC
>NW_006921838.1:1669931-1681802 GCF_000298275.1 Orycteropus afer afer
TCGTCTCACCTATTTTGGTCATGTTGTAAGAAGGGACCATTCCCTGGAGAAGGATGTCATGCTTGGTAGGGTGGAGGGTCAACGAAAGAGGGGGAAGTCTTCAACGAGATGGATTGACACGGTGGCTGCGATGATGAGCTCAGGTATAGCAGGGATTGTGGGGCTGGCACGGGATCAGGCAGTGTTTTGTTCTGCTGTGCATGGGGTCGCTATGAGTCGGAAATGACTCGACGGCACTTAACAACAACAACAACAACAACATAGAGGACGCAGTTGGAGTAGCGTCTCAGAGACCACCAAATAGCTTGAGGGAGAGAATTACCAGATGTGTGTGCTAGATACCATAGTGTCAGTGACATCATGCTCAATTGTCACAACATGGCACCTAAAAATCTTGTTCTGCACCCTACTTTGGTGAGTAGCTACTGGGGGCTTAAAAGCTTTTGAGTAGCCATCTAAAATGCAAGCCTTGGTCTCCTCTTGTCTGGAGCAAAGAAGAGTGAAGAAAATCAAAGCTATTTGGAAACAATAAGTCCGAAGGCATGATAGACCATGAGGACTCAGCCTTTACAACCCTGAGTCCAGAAGAACTAGATAAGGCCCAGCTACCATACCAATGCCAACCACTCAGAAAAAGATCAAAACTGCAGACCCAGGATAGAGTAGGAAGAAAAATGTGGAACAAAATTCAAAAACACAAAAATGACTAGAATCATTGATCAGATAGAGACTGCTGGAACCCCAAAAACTATGGTCCTCGGTTATCCTTTGGGCCTGGAAATGGACTCACTTCTGTGGATTGACTCTTAGCCCAACAATAGAGAGACTTACAGGGAGAACACCTACCCCAGAATGATGCACTCACCTACTCTATGGAGATACACCCCTTAGATCAATCAGCCAGGAGATATCAAAGGGGCAGCATTCACATAGAGGGAAAGCTGGACAGACAGGGATGCATAGATAAGAAGGGCACAGGGAGGGGGTAGCCACAGGAAGAAGAGGGGAGGACGGGTTTTAAGGTTGGGGATTGTAATTGGGATGTGAAATCAAATGTGCAAGAACTATTGAGAGTAAAGCAAATCTGCTTTGCCAATTTGCATCCAAATCACAATAAAAAATAAAATAAATACAATAGCAATAAATAAAATCATTACTCAGTGATGTGGAAGTTAAAATATAAATAACAGTGAAACAAAGTGAAGCAAATATTCCAAAGATGAGTAGCAGTGAGGAAGAGTAAGAAATTGTCATTCTTAAAAATAATAATAAGTCTGCTAACTCAACCTTTAAGCTCCCATAAAATTTGCACTAACATTACCAAGTTATTAAAAACAAACAACAAAACAAATATATATATATATATATATATATATATATATAACAAAACAGCCACATTAAGAACAAAAATAGTATGCATGTTATTCAACGAATTTTAACAGAAAGGTGACCAAGTCTCATTAGTAATCATTTTTCAAGCTGTCATAATTATTGGCAGAATGAAGGAGTATAATTTAATTATACTGTGATGTAGCTATTATTTTTTCAATTGCTCTCATTTCACTTGTAGAATAGAAGAAGCATTCAAATAACATCCCCCTTTCTTCCCTGAATGCAAGAGTGGCCAGACTTCGTCTCAACTATTTTGGTCATGTTGTAAGAAGGGACCATTCCCTGGAGAAGGATGTCATGCTTGGTAGGGTGGAGGGTCGAGGAAAGAGGGGGAGGCCTTCAAGGAGATGGATTGATACGTTGGCTGTGATGATGGGCTCAAGTATAGCAGGGATTGTGGGGCTGGCGCGGGATCGGGCAGTGTTTCGTTCTGCTGTGCATGGGGTCGCTATGAGTCAGAAACGACTCGACGGCACTTAACAACAACAACAACAATTTCTTCCCTGCATTGTTGTCTGAAAATTAACATTGTTTTTCATATAAGCAAATGCTTGGTATGTCTAAAGAAACTGGAGCTTTGAAAAATGCTAAGTTAAGATTCTATGTTAAGATTTTTCTAGCCCACTTTCTAGATCAAAGCAGCTTGATTGAAATAGCAATATGGGTTTGCCCTGTGGAAATAAGTTCAAGTCATGTTGCTAGTTCAAAAACTGGCACTTCTCAATTGAAAAAATATACATATAAATGAAGCATTTATTTACAATGAGGAGGAAATTAAACTGAATGTTATGTTTCCTCAAAAATTAAATTACAACACTATATACTTCATTCTTTCTTGAGAAAAAGTATTGATATCCCATAGAAAAATTGATAAAATAATGTCTAGAAATCTAATATTAATTATTAAATTATCTGATGTAAAGGAGGAAAAAAAACAATTGCCTTCTTTTGGCAATTACTAGGTAAAAGTTAAGTGATACTTGCTTTATCTTGTTTGATATTCATAACTCTACTAAACCAGTTGCCATGGAGTCAATTCTAACTCATGGTGACCTCAAGTGTGTCAGAGTAGAACTGTCCTCTATAAGGTTGTCAATGGCTGATTTTTCAAAAACAGATCACCAGTCTTTGTTCCAACATACTGCTGGGTATACTGAAACCTCCATCCTTGTAGTGACCAGCTGAATGCATGAACCATTTGCACAATCAAATTATTCTGTAACTCTCTTAGAGGATATGTATCAGAAAATTGAGAAAACTGAGTTAAGCTAACTCTTAGGATAATATCACACAGAGAATCAAGAAAACAACCCAAGATGTTTTTGACACATCCATACTCAGATACTAAACCCTACAGTCTTCCATGCTATGCTAGTCTCTCAATAACTAAATCAACCTAAAAATCTCGGTAGTTTAACGCACACACAAAACCTATTTTCCACTTACAGTGTGTGTCCACCAATGCTTACTTAGCAATTCTGGGATGTAATGCAGTGGAAGCTCCACCATTTAGAGGCTGCATCATATAGAATATTCATCTTCTTTAATTGATATGATATATAGGGATATGACCTTATCAAATTTCAAGAGGATTGTGAAATAAAATGGAATATTTGATCATATCAATGACTGCTATAAATGCATATCATATTTTACAGCTGGAGATGACTTTCGATTTAATGAAAGCTACATATGTTCTTCCAAATGAAGCCCTCTATTTGTTGTACACAGTCAAAGAGAGAGTTCATAGAAATGAGAGTGTGTAAAAATTTTATTCCTGGTCCAAATGAAGGGAAAGATGGATGTATAAGAATCTAAGCATGTGTGCATGTGTGTAGATCATTTATTCTGTTCTTACTTCACGGTTCCTTCATAGCATCTTAAATGATGGAGAGTGAAGCACCCAGCACAGTTTGAAACTTGCGCATAATGAAAAGTTAAGCTATCAACATAATTAGATAGTTCAGATTTGGCAGCTCTTAAATGTTCACATGCAACCTTTGCTTTCTGCTTTTCCTTCTTCATCATCCTTTCTGATGCATTCAGTTAGTTGAATGAGAAATGCAAAATCATTTTTTAGCAACCATTCTTTGTTACCAATCAACTTTCAAACTCTTTCCAGATCTCTCTTAATCAATTGTTCATTCATTTCAAAATGCTTATTTTGAAATATTTTCATTCCTTTTTTTTTTTTTTTAATCTTCATTTGCTATACCCTAACAGAAAGGAGCTCTGGTTGCTCAGTGGTTAAGGTATTGGCTGCTAACCTAAAGGTTGCCAATTCAAACACACAAGCTGCTCCATGAGAGAAAGATGAGAGAATCTGCTTCTGTAAATATTTACAGCCTTGGGAAACCTATGGGGCAGCTCTATTCATAGGGTTCTTTGAGTCAGAATCAACTCTAACACAATAGGTTTTGTTTGGTGGTTTTATCCCAAACCAGCTTTTCCCTAAGCTCATTATGTTCCTGGCACCATTCCACCCACTTAGCCTATAGAACAAAGAGACAGATAAGATCCCTGCACTCAAGGAGCTTAACCTCTATGGCAGAAGCATGGAGTAAATAAATAAATGAATGAGATAATATACCATCACACTGTCTGGTTTGGTACAGACATTTATTTTGAGAGCCCTATTCTAAGCCAGTAGTGGTTCAGAAAGAGAGGAATTACTTCACATATGGGAGGGAAAAAAAAAAAAAAAAAACCCTGAAATAAGTGTACATTATTATTTGTAGTATAAAAGTACCCATATATGGAAAAAATAAAATCTTTCCTAAAAGATAAAATTAAAGAGAATACTGTAGTGCATCTAGTATAAAGTGAAGTATGATGTTTTCTACATTTTTCATAAAAAAGACCCCAAAATAAAATATTTTCATTGTTTTCCTTTTAACCCATTCATAACAGCACCACTGTCTGCTGATGATGGCACCTGCTGTTTTTCCTTGCCTCATTAACTGCGCCTTCTTACTTTGATGAGAGTATATTGATTTTTCTTTGAGAAAAATCACTCCTCGCTTTACTTTGAGAACAGTTGTATAGGTGGTCTTGACCCCATCTCTCTCCTCCAGGGTAGGCACTTGGTTTTGACTTTCCAGTCAGCATATTTCATTTCTCCTGTTCAATGTATTTGCTTGAAAGATGGATCTAGGTTTCAAATTGCTTATGTTTCAATAATAGAATTTTTAATTAGATCAGGCAGTACATTTTCTTTCTTTTTTTTTTTTTCCTTCCCTTAAGGCTTTTTTGAGTTTCCTATCATTTGCAACCCAGAGATTTCTGTCCATTAAGAGTGCCTATGATGTGACACTCTGGTAGCATAGTGGCTAAAGCGCTTGACTGCTAACCAGAAGGCTGGCGGTTCAAACCCACCAGCCACTCCTCGGAAGGAAGGTTGGGCAATCCTACTTCCTTAGTGATACTGCCTCGGAAACCCAAGGAGGGGTCGCTATGAGTCGGGGCCGACTCGACGGCACACAACAACAACAACAACAACAACATGATGTGACAGACATCATATTAATTTTTCTGCAATGCTTTTTATGTATTAGTTTCCAAGGTTACAAATACATAGATTCACCAACTGGGATTATCTACTACTCCTAAGTAAAACAGTATTGTGCAGTTTGACATATATTTTAATAAATTTTTAATTTATCTGTTTTCTTTGCTATGATCAAAATTATTTCATAATGACATCAGCTGTTCCATAAAATGTCGTGAAATCATTTCTTTGGGGATGCAGTTGGCAAAGTGTTGGAAGGACCTTTCCTCTCATTACCATCCATCTCCCTCGCCTCACCCTTTGTTCTGGGCTGGGCAATAAAAATCTCAGAGTTCTGCATCAATGCTTATCTTTCTAAACCTTCTAGGTCCTGCTCTTCTACCTTCAACTTAGATTCAAGAGTTGGTTACTCTGCACAATTGAAAGTCCCTGACTAATGTGGCAGACTGATCATTTTTAGACAGCCTCAAGGATTATGCTGCTAGCTTCCTCTGCTCTTCAACACACTGAAATTAGAATTCCCAAGGATCTCTGGTGGTGTAGTGCCTAAGGCATTTGACCACTAATGTCAGGAATTTTATTTCATTTCAAATGAAGTTTTCCTCATTTTCAGTAGAAAGCTAAGTACTACCAAAAGGATTGTAATGTTTTCCAGTTATCCTAGAGAGGAATTTTAGGGAGGAAAAGTTAGGATTGAAATGACATATGGACGTGATCCAAACCCTACCTGACCAAAGGAGTTTTTATCTATTGAAACAGCTTTCAGATCTTAGCCTGAGGAGCTGAATTCACATCAATCTGCAGTAATGACACAGCATAAAGATGAGGAAAAGGGCTGGGCATTTATATTGCTCACTCAGACCACTTCCCTGGATACAAAAAGCACATAGACATGTGCTTGCACTATCGTGTCTCCGTGTATTTCAGAGGAAGCATTATCTGTTTCATTGTGCTTATTCCTATAATGATTATTTCCTGTTTTTGATTGAATGGATGTCTTGAATATTGTAAGGGGCTTAACATTTGTTCTGTTCTTCAAAATCTTGAAAACTTCATGCCCTTCCTCTCTCCTTATATGTTCAACCAACTGTTTCTTTAAATGAGCTTTTGTATTTCCCAACACAGTTATGAGCCAGCAGGATGCTGTTTTGAAAGGTGCGGAGGGCAAGGAATGGAGCTGTTCGTACTTCCCCTAAGTATATTAACTGGAAAACCCTTCCACTCAAGTGATGTACTGAGGCACTTCAACCATTGCTCCTCTGACCCTGATGCTTCAAGTGGAAGCTTAGCTCAGTTCCTATTAAGAGAGACGCATAAAGCTGCCATTGTCACAAATTCAGCCAGTAAGGGAGAAAGTGGTAATTAAATTAAGATGGCTGGGGGGGAGAAAGTTTGCTTCATAACAAAATCTAACAGGACTGAATTTCATTTTCTCACTTCCCATCTGTATCAATTAATGAAGCAGCTCAGGATCTAGTTATTTACATCAGCCTTCCAAATCACCTTGCTAATAGAGTTTTCTCTAATTGCTAAAAAGTTCAATAGAAAAAAAAAAACACCATATCATATATGTGTTCCCCATAGCCTTACAGCAGAAATTTAAGAGGTTTTAGAAAAGTAATTTCTGAGAGAAGATGGAAAAAGTAATGCTTGAAGTGAATGGGCTCTGAAAGGAAAACCAACAAGATTGGACAGCCAATGGCTAAATCATGGATCGATTGTCTTCAGTTTTGCTCTATAATTGAATTAGTCTCCTACCAAAACATCCAGGGATGGCCACAGAGAAACTGACAATGTGGTCTCTTTAACAAGTTTCCTGTTGGCTCTGTGTGTGATCAAACCACACACAAGGCCAGTAATACTTGACTGGATATTGAAATCACTTGAGTAGCTTAAAAAAATACTGTTCCTTGGGTCTCACCTTTAGAGATTCAAATTGAATCGGTCTTATGGACTGTCTTTGAATTTGGACTTTTACAACTCCCCAGGTGATTTTCATGTGCAGTGAAGGCTGAAAACCCTGTACTACACAGTTAAATTTCTTGATAGTTTCCTTTTTATAGTAGCTATTCTGTCTAATTTTCAAACAGACTTAGTATATGTAGCCTTAAAATTGCAGCAGAATAAAGCTATGGGAACTTATATAGGATACAGAGAATCTGCATCAATGCTTATCTTTCTAAACCTTCTAGGCCCTGCTCTTACTTCTACCTTCAACTTAGATTCAAGAGTTGGTTACTCTGCACAATTGAAAGGTCCTGACTAATGTGGCAGGCTGATCATTTCTAGGCAGCCACAGGGATTATGCTGCTGGCTTCCTCTGCTCTTCAACACACTGAAATTAGAATTCCCAAAGAGCTCTGGTGGTGTAGTGCCTAAAGCATTTGACTGCTAGCCAGAAGACTGGTGGTTCAAACCACCAGTCACTCCATAGAAGAAAGACTGGGCAATCCTCTTCAGTAAAGATTTATCACCTCTGAAACCCAAGAGGTCGCTAAGAGTCGGAATCGACTCCATGGCACTGAGTTTGTTTTTTTTTTTTTTTGTTTGTTTGTTTGTTTGTTAGTTTGTTTGTTTTACCCAGTACCAGGAGTTCTGGTGGTGCAGTGCCCAAGGCATTTGACTGCTAGCAAGAAGATTAGTGGTTCAAACCCACCAGCCACTCTGTGGAAGGAAGATAGGGCAATCTACTTCTGTAAAGATTCACTGCCTCAGAAACTCAATAGGGGTTGCTATGAGTCAGAATGGACTCAATGGCAGTAGGTTTAGTTTTGTTTTTATTTTTTGCCCAGTACATGTTTCTCCATGATAGAGTCCATCAATTACCAATAAGAGGTGAGTCACACATAAACTGAATCACAAAAAATAAAATTGGTTATAGTTCAAGATGACATAATAAACACATGCCCACTCCAGTTTCTTCCCAAATTCTCACACAAGCTAGAGTAGTGATTTTATATATATATATATATATATATATATATATATATATATATATATATATAAAATCTCATATAAGGACAAATAATGTGGCAAAGAAAAAAGCAGTAATTTAAAGCAGATGGAGAGTGGTATCAAATTTAGAAGACTAGGGAATGCTGAAACTTAAGATACCCAGAGAGAAAACTAGAGAACCACCTGCTTTGCATTGCATTATCCTAGAAATGTGCAAGTGTTCTGCTGAAATGCAGACCTCTGTAACTGAGGGAAGAAGGGATTAAATAGGATAGTTTGAAAGTCTGTGTAAGAAGTTGTTTCATCCACTATCACCACCCACCTGAAAACTGGCAATGGCCCTTTTCATGCACCAGCAAAAGAATGAAACTGTATCCCCTTGAATGTACATATCACCAATATGTACATGGAATTGGGAGAACACTGCGCACAACTGAGGGCAAGAGTATCAAACTGAAGCAGAGTTGAAACATTAAAAGCATGTCTAGGTAAGAAACCAATTATCACAGTTAGCAGAATGCTCTCTCAAGGAGAAATCCCAGCTTTGCCACAAAATGGTCTGTGATGTTGGTTAAATTAGTTATCTCTTGCTGTCTCAATTTGTTCATCAAAAAAATAAAATAATAAAATAAGTATAATCATAGTTATTGAATTGTTGTAAATAGTAAAATGGTGAATATATGGAAAACAGATATTCCAGTGCTTAGCAAGGAAAACCACTATATATATGCTAACTATTATTACTATTCCCATCACTAAGTCCCAGAATATTGACAAAGAAGATTATCATCAACAGCCAGAAGACTGAAGATCCTTCCCAAAGGGAAAAAATATGTCTATACATACATATTTACATATATGCATATGCATTCACACACACACACACACACACACACACACACATAGTCCTTCGCAGTTGCAGGTTCACCAATGACTTCACTCCTCCAACAGACCAACTTAGAAGAAAGATCACATTGCGCATTTGGAAACAAACAAAAACCAGTATGTTACAAAAATAAATATTTAGAGAGCAAAACAAGAACTTGGAAATTAAAAATATAGTGGAAATCATCACAAGGATGCAAATAAAATTTTAGAAATCTCTTATTAAGCAAAATTAAAGAAATATAGACCTAAAATAGATAATATGAGAAAATTTGAGTATGGCCAAAGTATTAAATAATAGAAGTGCCTACCAAAAAAAAAAAAAGACTCATTGAACTGATCAGATGAGTTATGTATGATATCAAGGACACCAAACATAACAAAAGCAAACATTTATTAAAAAAACAGGAAAGAAAGAAAATACCAAAATGGGTTTCAGAAGACACATTGAAACTTATTATTTAACACAGAGTGGCTAATGCAAATGGGAGAAATGATAAAATAAAGGAGCTTAACAAGAGATTTTAAAGGATGGTTGAAGAAGGCAAAATAAAATATCAAAATGAAATGTGCAAAGATCTGAGTTAGAAAACCAAAAGAGAACAAAAACTCAACATTTCTCAAGCTGAAAGAACTGAAGAAAAAATTCAAACCTCAACTTGCAACATTGAAAGAGTTTATAGGCAAAATACTGAATGATACAAAAGCATCAAAAGACAATGGATAGAGTGAGTGTACCGAAAAGAATTGGTCAACATTCATCCATTTCAGGAGGTAGCATATAACCAAGAACTGACGGTACTGAAAGAAGAAATACAAGCTCCACTGAAGGTTTTGATGAAACCCAAGGCTCCAGAAATACCAACTGAGATGTTTTAACAAATAGATGGAACACTGAAAGTGCACATACATCTATGGAAATAAAGTTGGAAGGTATCTACCTAGTCAACCAATTGGAAGTGATCCATATTCAAGGCCATTCCAAAGAAAGGTGATCCAACAGAATGTGAAAATTATCAAACAATATCATTAATATCACATGCAAGTAAAATTATGCTGAAAATAATTTAAAAATATTTACAGCAGCATATTGACAGGGAACTTCCAGAAATTCAAAACGGGTTCAGAAAAAGATGTGGAATGAGCAGTATCACTGCTGATGTTAGATGGATTTTGGCTGAAAACACAGAATCCCAGAAAGATGTTTACCTGAGCTTTATTGACTATGCAAAGGCATTCAAGTGGATGAATCGTAAGAAAGTGCAGATAACACTTAGAAGAATGGGAATGCTAGAACACTTAACTTTGCTCATGAGAGACCTGTACATAGATGAAGAAGCAGTCATTTGAAGAGAACAAAGAGATAGTGTGTGATTTAAAATCAGGAAAGGTGTGCATCAAGGTTATATCATTTCATTACACTAATAATAATCTGTATGTTGAGCAAATAATCCAAGAAGCTGGACTATATGTAGAAGAACATGGCATCAGGATTGGAAGAAGATTCATTAACAACCTGTGATATGCAGATGACACAAATGTGTGTAGTGAAAGTGAAGACTTGAAGCAGCCTCTGATAAGGTCAAAGTCTACAGCCTTCAGTATGGATTAAACCTCAACATAAATAAATTAGGAGTCCTCACAACTGGAACAATAAATATTATCATATTAAATGGAAATAAGATTGAAATTGTCAAGGATTTCATTTTAGTTGAATATGAAGTCCGCACCAATGGAAGCATCAGTCACAAAATCAAATGATGTTTTGCATTGGGCAATCTGCTGCAAAACACCTCTTTAAAGAGTTAAAGGGGAGCTCTGGTAGCATAGTGGCTAAGACACTTGCCTGCTAACCAGATGGCTGGTGGTTCAAACCCACCAGCCACTCCTCGGAAGGAAGGTTGGGCAATCCTACTTCCGTAGTGAGGGGTCGCTATGAGTCGGGTTTGACTAGACGGCACATAACAACAACAACAACAACAACAACAACAAAGAGTTAAAGAGCAAATACATCTCATTAAAGACTAAGGTTCACCTGACCCAAGCCATGCTACTTTCATTCGCCTCATGTATATGAGAAAGTTGCACAATGAGTAAGGAAAATTGAAGAAGAAAGGATGATTTAAATGATGGTATTGCCAAAGAATATTGAATATACCATGGACTGCCAAAAGAATGAAAAAATCTGTCTGGGAAGAAGTACAACCAGAATGCTCCTTAGAAGGGAAGGTGATGAAACTTTGTCTCATGCACTTTGGTGATATTATCAGGTGAAGGACATCATGCCTGGTAACATAGAGGGCCAGCCAAAAAGAGGAAGACACTCACCGAGAAGGACTGACACAATGGCGGCAACAATGGCCTCAAACACGACAACAATTATGAGGATGGCCCAGGACCTAGCACTGTTTGGTTTTATGAATCGGACCCTACTTGACGGCACCAAACAATAACACCACAGGAAAAATCAATTTAAAAAATGAGTGCAAGAAATTAACAAAAAATAATTTAACAAATTGTCTAGACTGAATAAATTGCATTAGTGTTCATATTCAAAATACTTACCAAATATCATCTAGATTTCAAAGCAGTGAGCGAATTGAAAAGACTCTAAAGGATTCCAGTGTGTGTGGGAAAATATTGTATAATTTATCATTGTTTTAATTTGAAGAAAATCTTTCCCTCTTTATTTTCAGTGCCTAATTTGTTTAAAACTAAATTTTCTTATGTGCATAAATCTACTTTTAAGCTTTCTATTTTGTTCCATTGATCTATTTATCTAGCATTGTGAAAGCAACAAAAAATTAAACAAACAAAAAAAAACTCTTGTAGAATTACTAAAACATGAAAATAAGCCATGCTATCTCATAAGAAAAGTCCCTGACTTGTTATTTTCATGTGTGTGAATAGTTTTGTTATCCTAAGTCCTCTCTTTTCTGTGTGAAGTTTTGAGACAACTTATAAATTCCATTTTTTTCAAAAAAAAATTGTTGATACTTATATTTTAATCTGTTGTTGTTGTTATATGCCGTCGAGTTGGACCGACTCATAGCGACCCCTCCTTGGGTTTCTGAGGCAGTATCACTACGGAAGTAGATTGCCCCATCTTCCTTCCGAGGAGTGGCTGGTGG
>NW_006921838.1:1682882-1686677 GCF_000298275.1 Orycteropus afer afer
AAAACTGCCATTGAGTTAATTCAGAATCATAGAAACCCCATTGGGTTTCCAAGGCTGTAAATCTTTACAGAAATAGATTGCTTCATCTTCCTTCCCTCAAACATCTGGTGGGTTTGAACCACCAAGAAGTGACATTAATTTTGGTCACTTGATTGATCTGATTTCTACCAATCTTCCACACTCTAAAATTATTCTTCTTATCATTTAAATTATCAATTACTTTATTAGTAATTTATTTACTAATCAATTATGCAGTTGATTTATTTAGTAATCAGTTATTCGGTTAATTTAAAACAATATTTCTTTTGTGTGTGTGTGCTAGCAATTTCTAAAGAATTCTGGTGGCATAGTGGTTAAAGCATTCAGCTGCTAATCAAAAGATCAGCAGTACAAACACACCAGCAAATCCATGGGTAAAAGATGAAGCAATCTGTTTCTGTATGACTTGTTGTTGTTGTTGTTGTTGTTATTTGCCATCGAGTTGGAGCCTTGGAAACCCTATGGGTCAGTTCTACTCTGTCCTCAAAATCAACTCATTGGCAGTGGGTACTCATTTTCAAATGTTATCACTTATATAATATCAGTATAACTTAATTGCTAAGGATCCTCATGAGGTATGTAGGGAAAGTTTTATTGATCCCAAAATAAAGCATAAAAACAATAAACAAGTTTCAGAGAGTTTAAGTGACTCAATCAAAGCATTGAATAGGTATATATGAGAGCTGCAATATGCAAATGACAGAACTTAGCTTGCTGAAACTGAAGATGACTTGAAGCACTTTCTGATGAAGATTAGAGACTATAATCTGCTGTATGGATTATACCTCAACGTAAATAAAACAAAAATATTTACAAATGGACCAATAAGAAGTGTCATGATAAATGGAGAAAAGATTGAAGTTATCAGTGATCTCATTTTACTTGGTTACACAATCAACACCAATGGAAGCGGCAGTAAAGAAATCAGACAATGTATTACGCTGGTAAAATCTGCAGGAAATGACCTCTTTAAAGTCCTAAAGAGCAAAGATTTCTCTTTGAAGAATAAGGTATGCTTAACTCAAGCCATGGTATTTTTAATCTCCTCATATGCATGTGAAAGCTGGACAGTGAATAAGGAAGACCTAAGAAGATGTGACGCTTTTGAGTAGTGGTGTTGAGAAAGAATACTGAAAGCACCATGCACTGCCAAAAGAATGAATAAATCTCTCCTGGAAGAAGTCCAGCTAGAATGTTCCTTGGAAGCAAGAGTGTCCAGACTTTGTCTCACCTGCTTTCATCATGTCAGAAGAGAGCATTCCCAGCAGACAGATGTCATGCTTGGTAAAGTGGTGGTTTGGAACAACTAAGGGAGACCAGGAAGTGAGTGGAGCAGTTTTGGAACAACTAAGGGAGACAAACTTGTCTGTCATTTTCTCATATCTTATACTATGGTGGCTTGCTTGTTGCTGTGAGGCTGGAGGCTATGCCACGGAAGTTTCAAATGTCAGCAGGATTACACAGTGTTACAGGTTTCAGGGGAGCATCCAGAACAAGCCAGACTCAGAAGAAGGCCATCCACATCTCAAAGAATTAGCCAGTAAAAAACGTTATGAATAGCAGTGAAACACTGTCTGATATATTACTGGTAAACATTATGAAGAGCACTGTAACATTGTACAATATAGTGCTGGAAGATGAGCCATTCAGGAAGGAAGACACTCAAGATACCACTGGGGAAGAGCTGCCTCCTCAGAGTAGAGCCACCCTCTGTGATATGGATGGAGTAGAGCTTTTGGAACCTCCATTTGCTGATATGGCATGACTTAAAATGAGAAGAAGCAGCTGCAAACATCCATTAGTAATCAGAACATGGAATGTACAAAGTATGAATCTAGGAAAATTGGAAGCTGTCAAAATGAAATGGGACACATAACGATCGATATCCAAGGCATTAGTGAGCTGAAATTGACTAGTTTTGGCCATTTTGAATCAGACAGCCATATGATCTACTATGCCAGGAATGACAAATTGAAGAGGAATAGTGTGGCATTCATCATCACAAAGAATGTTTCAAGGTCTATCCTGAAGTACAGTGCTGTTAGTGATAGGTTATTATACATATGCCTACCAGGAAGACCAGTTAATGCTACTATTATTCAAATTTGCACATCAAACACCAAAGTCAAAGATGAGAAACTTGAAGATTTTTACCAACTTCTGCATTCTGAAAATGACCAAACATGCAATCAAGATGTGTTAATTGTTACTGGTGATTGGAATGCAAAAGTTGGAAACAAAGAAGAATCACCAGTAACTAGAAAATATGGCCTTGGTGATAGAAATAATGCTGGAGATCATATGATAGAATTTTGCAAGACCAACAAATTATTCATTGCAAATACCTTTTTTCAATAAGGGCGATATGTGGACTTAATCAGATGCAGTACATAGGAATCACATTGACTAGCTCTGTCACGAGAGGCAATAGAGAAGCTCAATATCTTCAGCCAAAACAAGTCCAGGAGCTGATTGTGGAAAAGGCCATCAACTGCTCATATGCAACTTCAAATTGAAGTTGGAAACAATTAAAACAAGTCCACAAGAGCAAAAATATGACCTTGATTATTTCTCTCCATAATTTAGAGACCATCTAAAGAATAGATTTGATGCAATCAACACCACTGACTGAAAACCAGAGGAATTGTGAGATGACATTGAGAATATCATCCATGAAGAAAGAAAAAAGGTCATTAAAAAGACAGGAAAGGAAGAAAAGACAAAAACGGATGTCATAAGAGACTCTGAGACTTGCCCTTGAATGAAGAGTAGGAAAAGCAAATGGAAGAAATGACAAGATAAAAGAGCTGAACAGAATATTTCAAAGAGCAGCTCAAGAAGACAAAGTCAATTATTATAATGAAAGCTGCAAATATACAGAACTGGAAAGCCAAAAAGGAAGAACACACTTGGCATTTCTCAAGCTGAAAGAACTGAGGGAAAAAAAAAAATAAGCCTTGAGTTGGATATTGAAAGATTCTCTGGGCAACATAGGAGCTCTGGCAGCATAATGCCTAAGGCATTTGACTGCTAAACAGAAGTTGGAGGTTCAAACCCACCAACCACTCCTCGGAAGGAAGGTTGGGCAATCTACTTCTGTAGTGATACTATCTTGGAAACCCAAGGAGGGGTTGCTATGAGTTGAGTCCAACTCTATGGCACATAACAACAAAACAATATACAATGTATTGAATGATGCAGGAAACATCAAAAGAAGATGGAAGGAATACACAGAGTCACCGTACCAAAAAGAACATCCATTTCAGGTGGTGGTATATAATCAAAACCAATGTTATAGAATGAAGTCCAAGCTGCACTGAAGGAAATGGTGGAAAACAAGTCTCCAGGAATTGATTGAATACTCATTGAGATGTTTCAACAAGTGGATGCTGTGCTAGAGGCACTCACTCAGCTATGCCAAGAGATTTGGAAGACAGTTATCTGGTCAACTGACTGGAAGAGACCCATATTTGCACCCATTCCAAAGAAAGGTAATCCCACAGAATGTGAAAATTATCAAACAATATCATTGATATCACAAGCAAGGAAAATTTTACTGAAGATAATTCAAAAATGATTTCAACAGTATATTGACAAAGAACTTCCAGAAATGCAGCTGGATTCAGAAGAGGATGTCAAACAAGGGATATCATTGTTGATATCAGATGGATCTTGGCTGAAAGCAGAGAATACCAGAAAGATGTTTACTTGTGTTTTATTGACTATGCAAAAGCATTTGATTGTGTGGATCATAAC
>NW_006921838.1:1690020-1694911 GCF_000298275.1 Orycteropus afer afer
GTCTACATGTCACCACAGTAGGACAAACCGACAGACAAGTTTGTCTTGCTGTTGGAGACCTCTCGTATCACCCCCACCTGGGTCCCTGCGGCTGACTGTTCCTCTGTCTGGTTTCCTGGCTTTTAATCCCCTTTCTCCTGCTCTTCTGGCCTGCTTCTTTGGGTGTCCCTGAGTTGTCTCTCTTCACCTTATCCCTGGGGCTGACTGCTCTTCTGTCCGGGTTCAAGGCTTTTCTCCCCTTTCTCTTGCTCTTCTGGTCTGCTACTCTGGGCATCCCTTCATTGTCTCTCCTCACCAGTAACCCTGGGGCTGACTGCTCTTCTGTCCAGGTTCAAGGCTTTTATCCCCTTTCTCCTGTTCTTCCAGTCTGCTACTCTGGGCGGGCCTGAGTTTCCCCTCCTCACCTAATCCCTTCAGCTAATTGCTCTTCTCTCTGGCTTCCTGGATTTTATCCTCTTTCTCCTGCTCTTCTGGCCTGCTACTCTGGGTGTCCCTGCGTTGTCTCTCCTCACCTGTAACCCTGGGGCTGAATGCTCTTCAATCTGCATGCTGAGAAAATAATCCTAGAAACTGGACTATATGAAGAAAAATATGGCATCAAGATTGGAGCAAGAATCATTAACAACCTGCAATATGCGGACGACACAATTTTGCTTGCTGAAAGTGAAGATGACAGGAAGCACTTACTGAAGAAGATTGTAGGACTACAGTCTACAGTATGGATTACACCTCAATATATAGAAAAGAAAAATCCTCACAACTGGACCAATAAGCATCACGATAAATGGAGAAAATTTGAAGTTGTCAAAGATTTCATATTACGTGGTTCTACAATGAACACCAAAGGAAGCAGCAGTCAAGACATTAGACATCGTATTGCCTTGTGCAAATCTGCTGCAAAAGATCTCTTTCAAGTGCTGAAGAGCAAACATATCCTTGAAGTCTAAGGTGTGCCTAACCCCAGCCAAGGTATTTTCAATGGTCTCATATGCAAGTGAAAGCTGGACAATGAATAAGGAAGACTGAAGAAAAGTTAGTGCTTTTGAGTTGTGGTGTTGGCGAAGAATACTTAAACTACCATAGACTGCTGAAAGAAATAACAAATCTGTCCTGAAAGAAGTGAAGTCAGATTGCTCCCTGGAAGTAAGAATGACCAGACTTTGTCTTACCTACTTTGGTCTAGTTATCAGAAGGCACCACTCCTTGGATAAGGATATTATGCTTGGTAAAGTGGAGAGTCAATTGAAAGGGGGAAGGCCCTAAAGAATATGGATTGAGAGCGGCTGCAACACTGGGCTCACGTACAGCTAGGATCTTGAGGCTGGCAGACGACCAGGCAGTGTTTCACTCTGTTGTGCATAGGGTCACTGTGAGTTGCAGATGACTTTATGGTACCTAACAACAACAAAGTGGAGGGTCAGCAAAAAATGGGAAGACCCTCAATGAGATGGATTGACACAGAGGGTGCAATGATGTACTCAGGTAAAGCATGGATTTTGAAGCTGGTGCCAGATCATGAATTGTTTCAATCTGTTGTACATAGGGTTGCTATGAGTAGGAGCTGACTCGATAGCACCTAACAGCAGCACCAACTTTAAAGGAGAAACTCATAAAATCTTTTTAATCAAAACTAGTGATTGACTTTAACTCAGTTCTTACTAAATTAAAATGGTCTGCCTCTCTGGGCATGTCGTTTCTCCAGTTGCAATTAAAACACCCCTTACAAGCTCCTGGTGTCTAGCTGTGTTAATTGCTAGAAGCCATAAAAATTAAGAAGTAATTTCCCTCTATTCAAGACAGGATGTAAAAGAAATACACTCTAAGGAAGGAAATCTCGACACAGGTGTCTTTTTGCATAAAGTGAGCCCAAGAAACATTTCTTCATGACAAAGATGTGAGAAAGAGAATTGGTTGAAAAGATTCGGAGCTGGTCTAATCGAAAGATTCCCAAAACCCTTAATTTTTTTTTTTTTAACACATTGTTTTGAAAAAATGAAGTCTTGGTACCAACTTGAAGTTTCACACATTCTTAAAACATCTGGTAAAAGCATGTATGTATGTATGTAAATATCCACCAATGATGTTTTATGGTCCCACCTGAAAGCTACATGATTATGATTGAAAACCCCTATAATTAGTTCCTGAAAAAAATAACTGTGACTCTCTATATCCAATTATCCAGTAAAATCCTACTCAACACCCTAACCCATCCTTTTTATGACTTCAACCACCAAAGACTAACCAATCAAACAACCCACTTATAATTTCTTTGTTCTATGAACTATATGTGCCTGTTAAAAGTTGTTAGTTGGAGTCGTCATTTCTCACTGATGTGGGTTGTCTTCCTGCATCCATGTGTACTTTTTGCTTTCTTTTTTCAAACAAATTCTCTTAATTTCATTTTTGCAGGCTGAGTGGGTTTTCTCTCCACAATATAATAAAAGTAGGTTTGGTAGATTGAATAGTTGTTTTCAATCACTTCTGGCATATCAAACCAAAAAAAAAAAAAAAAAAATCTCACTGCCATAGAGCTGATCCTGACTCACAGCACCCCCTTCTTGGGTTTCTGAGGTGGTATCTCTACAGAAGTAGATTGTCCAATCTTCGGAGTGGCTGGTGGGTTTGAACCAACACTCTTCTGGTTAACAGTCAAATGTCTTAGGCATTATGCCACCTGAGCTCCCCACTTCTGGCATAAGCACCTTTAAATGTGGCTTTTCATGTCTTTCCTCCAGAGTAAATGGATTATAATCCCATGCCTTGTTGATATCAGGGTTGTTCATGGGACTTGTTTTGAACAATGGTATGCCGGTGTTTCTAATCTTGCCAGAGGCCCAAAATGAACATAATTTGCCTTGTTCAGTTGTGTTTCTGTGAATCACTTAGGAAGAATATTTCACAGGTTGCCACTCAGTGAAGAACATTGAGTCATGTGGGGAAGAGCTGAAGCCAAATCATGGTCTGGACCCAAACCTAATTGATTGTAGCTTGTATCAATAGAACCACGACATGTCTACATTTATTTTTCTGGTCTTTGAGTTGGCTGTTGCTCTCCTGGGCTTGTTTAGACTTGGCTGCAAGCTCTTGGTGTGTTCCACATTCACCTTGCCAGAAGCTACTGGGGGCATATTCCTCTTGAGATAAACCTTAGGAGTCAAGAAGAGTTCGTTGAAACATGTAAGCACATTTCCAGCTTCTACTCACATCACATCCACCAATAGCTCATTGTTTGAAGCATATCATAAGGCCAACCCAACATGAATAGAATAGAGAAATATATTCCATTAGCTCAAAAGGAAGATATCGTAAAAACACATACACCCTCCCCCAAAAAATAAATAAATGAAAGGAAATGGATACAGAGAGTGAGTGGAAAGTGAAAAACAATAATCAAATTAGGTAAAAATCAAAGTTTTGGGGAAAAGCAATGACAAAATGGCAGGAATTCACTTATACTCTCTTATCTAATACGAATTATGATGATGGTTATATCCTTAAGCATATCATGGGATATGAGGGTATTGTGTACAAAGCCACTAAATAGCATGAAAAGTCTGTTGGAGATGAAATTCAAAAAGATCTTAACAATGGTGCTTGGAAAGTGAGAAATAAACAGATAATAATCTGCCCACTCTCTTCCAAGGCAGTCCATCCATTCTTACAAGACTACTACTCAAGGACAACAATAACTTCTAAACTTTTAATGTTTTGTTTTATTAAAACCAATAATAGAGAGACCAGTGTGGTAGAGGTATGTTGATTGGAATGGAGGAAGATATTTTAAAGTAATTTCAGCAATCTCAGCATGTTCATTTCATTTCATACAAAATGAGGTAAATGATGCTATACTTTCAAAATTTAACTTCAGTCACTCATAAGTGAACAATTTTAACAATTTTTTCTATAGAATTACAATTAAATTTAATTTATATTTCCATGAAACAGATGACTTCTAGATCCATTAATGTCTATGTTTGAATCATCTATTTGTCTAAAGTTCTCATGGTTAACTTTTCTAGATTTGTGATGCATCTTCACTTCATTGATTATTGTTTTTAAATTAGGGAGGATAATGAATTGTAGATTTTATTATTATTATTATTGTGCTTTGGGTGCAAATTTAGAGAGCAAAATTTGTTTTACATTCAACAGTTTGTGTACATTTGATTTCACGCCCCAGTTACCATCCCTGGTCATAACGAACTCTCCTCCTCACCCATCCCTGTGACCACCCCCTCCCTGTGTACTTCATAACTATGGACTCCTGTCTGTCCAGCTTTCCCTCCATGTGAATGCTGCTCCTCTGATACCCTATGACAGATTGCTCTAAAGGGTGTAGTTCCCTCAAATAGGTGGGTGCGTCGTCCGGGGGTGGTATTCTGCATATCAGTCTTTCTACTGTTTGGTTGAGAGCCAGTCTTTGAGAGTGAGTTCAACTCCAGACCTGAAGAGTATTCCTGGGCCATAGTCTTGGGGGTTCCACCAGATTCTATCCGACCAGTAATACTGGTCATTTTTGTGATTTTGAATATTGTTCCACATTTTTCCTCCCACTCTATCCAGTTCTGGTCCTTTCCTGAGTGGTTGGTTTGGTAGCCAGGCACCATCTAGTTCTTCTGGTCTCGAGGTCCATCATATCTTTGGACTAATTGTTTCCAAATGGCTTTTATTTTCTTCATGCTTCTTTGCTTCAGATGAGAGGAGGACAAGAGTTGCATTTTAGATGGCCACTTGAAAGCTTTTAAGACCCCAGTCACTACTCATCAAAGTAGGTTGTGGAACAAGATTTTTATGTACTATGTTGTGTAGGTTAAGCTCGGTGTCCCTCAATAATATTTGTAAACAGTCTTTCTCATTCTTTCAAGCTCCAACTTTTATCTTTTTTCCTTTG
>NW_006921838.1:1695011-1709963 GCF_000298275.1 Orycteropus afer afer
ATTATATATATCATGCCTTCTTTATTTGGAATTTTTAAAGTTAAGTAAAAATGCACAATCAATCAGAAAAATAAGTAAGTTGGCTTCTAATTAATTCACATTAAAAGTTGGGGGAAAATTGGTTTCTTGTCTTGCAGAAACACTAAGAATTTGTTGCATAGTTCAAATATGATTGGCAGAAAAATTTTCTCTCAGTAAACATCATATTTAAGCTTGCAGTTACACTTGTCAATAATCACTATTCATATTATAACCTACTAAAAAGAATACTTGGGAGCTCTGGTGGCGTAGTGTCTGAGGCATCTGACTGCTAACCAGAAGGCTGGTGGTTCAAACCCATGAGGCACTCTCTGGAAGCAAGGTTTGGCAATCTACTTTTGTAGAGATATCACCTTGGAAACCCAAGGAGGGGTTGCTATGAGTCAAATCTGACTCGATGGCAGTGGGTTTGTTTGGTTTTGGTTTGGTAAAAAGAATACTTAATTTACCACATTAGCCTTCATATGATTTTCTTTTTCTTTCTTCTTCTTTTTTTTTTAACCACAGCATTGAGTACGGTGGCTAGATCAAGTGACATCTTTTTCCCCATGATAAACTTTCTCTGTGAAGAAAGCAATGAATTCATTTGTGTTCTGGAGGAAGAGCCTTAATCTGGATAATTACTCAGGATATAGTACCATTGCTGCTGTTAACATAAAAAAATTATTTGTTGACAACATAATGCTTCTTAGTTTTATACTGTTCAGAACCAGTTGTGTTAATAGAAAATGAATCTGAAGAAAAAGTATTCTTCTTATAGCTATCATGTTACTGTGTATATGTATATATATATATATATACATATATATATATATATACATATATTATATATATATATATATATATATATACATGTGTGTGTGTGTGTGTCATTGTTGTTGTTATGTGCCGTTAAGTTGGCCCCAACTCATAGTGACACCTCTTTGGGTTGCAGAGGCAGTATCACTACAGAAGTGGGATTACCCAACCTTCCTTCCAAGGAGTGGCTGGTGGATTTGAACTGCCAGCCTTCTGGTTAGCAGTCAAGTGCTTTAAGCACTACACTACCAGAGCTCCCAAACAAGTACTTAGTGTTAATTGATGCTCTTATTCATTTATTCTAGTCTGACCATAGAATCTGTTGTTGTTGTTGTTATGTGCCATTGAGTCAGCCCCCACTCATAGCGACCCCTCCTTGGGTTGCTGAGGCAGTATCACTATGGAAGTAGATTGCCCAACCTTCCTTCCAAGGAACCGCCAGCCTTCTGGTTAGCAGTCAAGAGTCTTAGGCACTATACTACCAGAGCTTATATATATATATATATACACACACACACACACACAAAGTTACTGACATTATTTGTGCATTCTCAAGTTGCAATAAGAAAATATTTTCCTAGCTTTGTGTGCCCTGTGACTTGGTCTTCCATATCATTGGACAGTTCCTGAAAATGTCTAAATAGAGTATCACTGGAACATAGTACTTATTTGCTCCAGATTCCCTTGACATTTTTCAGCAAATATTTTAGATGCAGAATTTTACTGTCTCTCCAATTGCATGTGTGAGTGTGTGTGTGTGTGTGTGTGTCTGTGAATAACCTGATGTGCTTTAAAAAGTAGCCTGTAGAACACCAATGTGAAGTATTGGATATCAGTTTCTATATTTTGGTTCAATTTACCTTCTTTCAAACAATTTTTCAGGATTTACATATGTCTTTATGATTTGTATTTAATTGCTACTTAAATTTTATTTATTTATTTGCTGGAATATATTTTCTAATAAAATATAATGGCTTTAGGATTTCACATTTAAATATGGCTACACAATCATATAAAACATATGAGTAAAACTAGTTAATATGCTTTCAGTTTTATTTATGTGGAATGATATCCATTACCATAATTTGTTTGCTAACATTTCCTTATTCAGAAAAGATACATCTTTTCTTAAAAAAAATAAAAATTCAGTACAATTTACTTTATTATTGGCAAATTAGAAATAAAAATAGAACATTTATTTTTTAAATAAGGATGTAGTGTATTCTTTTAGAAAACTTGTTAGGTAACGGTCTAGTAAAAGAAGAATCAATCCAACTCAATGTGGTAAGAAATAAATCTACATCCCCAAAGCCATTGCATTCTTATATACCTCACATCCTCTTGGCTTCCCCTCTTGTTTCCTATTCCTTGTTCACCATTGCTTCAGTAACCAATTAATACAGGCTTCCACCAGCTTCACATACTTGCACCCTGGCATTTCTTGGCCTTAAGGTACTGTACACGTCTCACTTTCCATTCAACTTTAGGCAACTTGGAAAGCACAGAAGAGCTACCCACCTGTGGAACAGCCTTTAGCCAAAGGGATGTGTGATTAGGGCTAAAGAGATCCTTAATTGTCCTAAGATAAAAGATATTAAGAAGAGTCTTGTATAAGATTTTTCCAATGGTCCTGTGAGACAGAACAACAAATTCTCTATACTGACAATCACATCAGTACTACTCTTGTATTGGCTCTGCATTCTGCCCATTTCTCCAATAAGTCCCTCATTTCTGTCCCCTATAATTATATTCCCAAGTAAACTGTTGGCGCATAAGCCTCTGTTTCATGTTCTTTTACCAGGCAACTCAGCTAAATCAAAAAAAAAAAAAAAACCTCACTGCCCTGGAGTTGGATCCAACTCATAACAACCACTTCTTGGGTTTCTGAGGGCATATTACTACAGAAGTAGATTGCCCAATCTTTCTTCTGAGGAGTGGCTGGTGGGTTTGAACCACTGGCCTTCTGGTTAGTAGTCAAATGCCTTAGGCACTATGCTACCAGAGCTCCTAACCTAGCTAAAGAGAACCACAATCTAGGAATAACCACATATTGATTATCTTTCATCTACTTTGCTTTTTTTTTTTTTTTTTTGCTGTTGTTGTTAGGTGCCATTGTGTTGTGTCAGCTCTAAATCATAGTGACCCTACGTACAACAGAACAAAACATTGCCCAGTCCTGTGCCAGCCTTACTATTCTTGCTGTACCTGAGCCCATCATTGCAACCACTGCATCAACCCATCTCGTTGAGGGTATTCCCCTTTTTAATTCACCCTCCACTTTACCAACCATGGCATCCTTCTCCAGGGAATGGTCCCTTCTGACAACATGAACAGGGTAGTTCAGATAAAGTCTGGCCATTCTTGCTTCCAAGGAGCATTCTGGCTGCACTTCTTCCAGGACAGAATTGTCAGTTCTTTTGGCAGTCCATTGTGCCTTCAGTATTCTTTGCCAACACTACAACTCAAATGTATCAGCTCTTCTTTGGTCTTCTCTCACATGTATATGCAGTGACTGAAAATACCCAGGGCTTGGGTTCGGCACACCTTTGTCTCAAAGAGACATCCTTGCTCTTCAGTACTTTCAAGAGGCCTTTTGCAGCAGATTTGCCCAGTGCAATACAATGTCTGATTTCTTGACTGTTGCTTCCAATCTTGTGGATTGTGGAACAAAGTAATATGAAATATTTGACAACTTCAAAGTTTTCTCCACTTATTGTGATGCTGCTTATTGGTCCAGTTGTGAGGATTTTCATTTTTTTGTTGTTGAGATGTAACACATACTGCAGGCCACAGTCTTTATTCATCATCAGTAAGTGCTTTAAGTCATCTTCCCTTTCAGCTAGCAGAGTTGTGTCATCTGCATATCCCAGGCTGTTACTGAGTCTTCCTTCAAACCTGACGCCATGCTCTTCTTCATATAGTCTAGCTTCTTGGATTATTTGTTCAGCATACAGATTGAACAAACATAGTGAAAGGATGCAATCCTGCTACACACCTTCCTGATTTTGTTACGTACCACTTAGTCAGTCTTGCACCACCTTCACTATCCATAGGGCCCTCATTGGCTGATTTTCAATTAGATAGCCAGAACTTCCTTCATAGTCCATCTTAGTATGGAAGCTCTGTAGTAACCTGTTTACCATCATAGCAATATGGAAGCTTCCACTGGCTAAGAAATGACTTTGTGTGAGTTACATTGACAGGAATTTTTCTGGTACCATTACATGGAAGGTTAGAATTCTACCACTGAACTACTACTGTCCCCATATCATTCCCTTGTTCATATGTTTTATTCTTGTTTTTATTTATTTATTTCAGATATAAAATTAAAATCAACTGTAAACATTCAAAAGAGGTCATTCTCATGGTTTTCAAGAAATAATATTCTTCCCTCTCACAGAAGAGATAAGTAATAAAAATATGTTTTTCTTCTGTTTCTTCATACTGAGCAAAGGCATTCTTGATTTTCTCATCCATTTTCATTGAATTTTCCACATTCCTTTTCTATATATTCTGATGTGACAGTCTACAGATGAAATGTAAAGTGTAATTTCTGAATAGATTTCAAAACAGTCCAAATAGCTTTCTGAAAATTTTCCTACATTGAAAACAATACATAGCTTTAACTATCATACAAGTTGTAAAATTTGCAATAAATGTTTATTGACCATTTATTCAACGAATATTTATTAAACACTCAGCATGTTCCTTCATTGCTAGAGGGCACTAGTAGATGAAAGAGGCAAAAATATTCTTGCAATAATAGAGCTTACATTCTAGCTGAAGAGCTAAACAATATATAAGGTAAACAAGTTATACATGCACACCAAGAAACTAAATCTACCTGTTGCCGTCAAACCAAATATGACTCATGGTGACCCCACATGTTACAAAGTAGAACTACTTGATCGAGCTTTCTTGGCTCAAGTGTTTTATGCATGAAGATCACCAGACCTTTCTTCACCTGGAAAATTGAGTGGGTTCAAACTACCAAGTCTTTGATTAACAGTTGAGCACAAAATGTTTGTACCATCTAGAATCTTTAGACACACACACACACACACACACATTAAATTGTGATGAGGTCTAAGGAGAAAAAGATACAACAGAGAAACCAAATCCACTGTTACTGAGTCAATTCCAACTCATAGCGACTCCACAGGGTGTTCCAGGATGCAAATCTTTAGAGAAACAAACTGCCTTGTCTTTCTCCTGTGGAGTGGCTGGTGGGTTTTAACCACCAACCTTTAGGTTAGCAGCCAAATGTCTTAACAATGGCACCACCAGAGCTACTTGGAAATGTTGACATGGCAGTGAAGGGCAGGGAGAGACTGAAAATTTGGATTGGTCAGGAAAGACCTGAGTAAAGTGGTTAGAGTGAAAACTTTGAAAATATGAGGCAACTGATCATGCAAATGGCTAGGAAAGAGTACTCCAGAGATGGAAAAGGAAAAACAACAAATACACATAAATTGTGCCACAGGGATGCGAGATGTGGTGCAGTACTAGCAAGGAAGTGAGTAAAACTAATGTGAGTGAATAAAAATAGGGAGGAGACCTGGTGGCATAACACTAAGGCACTTGACTGCTAACCAGAAGGTTGGCAGTTCAAACCCACCAGCAACTCCTCAGAAGGAAGATTGGGCAATCTACTTCTGTAGTGATACTGCCTCGGCAACCCAAGGAGGGTTCGCTAGGAGTCGGAGTTGACCTTATGGCACTGAGTTTGGTTTTTGATTTTGGTTCGATAAGGAAGGCAGATTGGTCATAGCAAGAACTTCTACTTCTGTCCTGAAATAAGAAGTCAAACTAATCACTTTTTTATGTGATTTGCCTTCTGTTTTAATTTTAATAAGATTATACTGAGGATCGACTAAAAGGTGAGCAATGATGGGATAAGGTGGACCATTGAGAAAGCTATTATAATAATCCGGACAAATCACAAACCTGTTACGTGGCAGGAAATTGTTGGATTTTGATTGTATTGTGGAAGTTGATTCCAAAGCATTTGCTAAGGAATTGGAATTACTTTGTGAGAAAGGGAAGTCAGACCTCAAGGATATCTCCAAAGTTTTGTTCTGAACAGTAAAAAGTAAAGACATAGCATTTACTGGGAAATATAACAGCTTTGGGAATCATGAGTTTGGACAATCCATAAGCTTAATTTGGGACGTGCTATAGTTGAGATATCTGTTAAACATCCAAATGAACATGTCAAGTACTCAATTGAGTATGTATGATGTAATTAGTAACTTTATGAAACATTTAGAAAATTTTGTTCTGTTCCTCTAGGTTTTAAGATACCCAAACCTTAAACCACAATAATTGTGCTTATCTTCTACATGTTTGACTATCACAGATTTCATTAAATATCTATCGCACTTTTTGGAAGGATCAAGAATCAAGTTGATAATGATTATATTCACATTGCTATCTATCCTAGGACCAACTTGAATTCACCATTTTATTTCACGTTTGTATTTCATGATTTTGATATGATCTATGACTTCCTTTGACTTACAAACTTTAAAAATAATTTCATGATTTTTGTTACATTGAGAAGATTTATTTTTATGGTTGTTGATATTGTTATTATTATGTGTTGTTGAGTCATCTCCGACTCACAGAGACCCCTCCTTGGGTTTCCAAGGAGGTACCTCTATGGAAGTACATTGCTCAATCTTCCTTCAGAGGAGTGGCTGGTGGATTTGAGCCACCAACCTTCTGGTTAGCAGTCAAGTGCCCTAGGCACTACACCACCAGAGCTCCCCGATTTTTATTAGCTTCAGTAAATTTTAAACCATTATAAACTATATAATTCAAAAGCATGTAAGAACTATTTAAATTTAATCTTACTTCTCTTCAGCTGAAACAATAAAAAAGATTGACCATTCTCTTTGTTCTGTCTGATGGGACACAAAAAGATATCATAAACATTGTTAAAGTAGTTGGAGTTAATTAACGTTAGACAATTTCTCTATTCTCTAAGTTGCAGTTGCAAAGTTCACATGTTTTCAGAAAATAATTTGCAAAAATATTCAAGTAATAGTAGTAAAAGAAGTCTGATGATGGATTAACAATTAAGCAATTGTCAGAGAAGCTGCTGTTATTATGATATTCCTTTTATGTTTATTTATTTTTAACGTTGGCAAATATAATGTATTTTTTAACCCAATACACAATTCCCAACAAGTAATTTCAGTTAATATGTACAAGACAAGAACTTCTCTGATAATAGAGAAACTGGAGGGCTCATATGACCCATTTCAAAAGATACTAGACTCAAAAATAACTTTGAGTGCTCTCTGAAAAAAGCTTGAAGTCATAAGTTAATTAGCCAGTCTTTAGAAATTGAGAATTTTAAGCTACAGAATTAAAAGCTCAGTGAGAAGTGTCTAAGGAAACTAAGTATAGTCACTTGAACAAGCAGTCAAGGACCCCCTCCCTGTTCCTGGATGGCTACAGAATAAATGTGTAGTTTAAGAACGACAAGAAAAATACCAGCTTATTTTATCTTCTTTATTCTTAAACAGGATTTGAGGAAAAATCAGCAATGAAAGCAAGAAAAATTCTAGTACTCAAAGTTCTTTATAGAAATTGTTGATGAAATGTATCATTTTGAACAAATAGGTCACAAACTATAAGCAAAAGAAAGATTGCTAAGAGTCAGTGGGTCTTGCTAAAAAGAGGCTGGAGGCAGGATCCCATAAAACAACTTACAAAACAACTTGTGAAAAACATGCAGTGAAGTAAAACCCCATAACCCCAGTGCCTCTCTTGTGCTCTATTTCACTCTCTCTAAATATATAGTCACTTACATTAATCTATATAGCATCTGAAGTTTTAAATTTTTTAAGAATCACCAACACCCCATGACATGCAGTCACCCATAATAAAAATATACTTTCTACTTTAAAGCATAATTATGATTAAATAAGAGGAGACATGTAGAGCATTAATTTGAATTGCATATGCCGTTTTACTGCCTCTAAGTTGGAAGAATTTGGTAGCTAGTCAGTGAGTCAGGGGACCACCTAGCATTTGCATCTCAATGAGAACTGCTCAGACTCTTTCCTCAATGTCAAGAGTCTATTGTACTTGCACTCAGGAATAAGAATATTGTCAGCACAGCCATCTTTGCACAGGAACAACGCGTATCTATACAGAGCTGAAGGATTCAAAACTGCCAGTATTCTCAATTAACAAACTATCACCTTGAAAAGGTCATTCTTGCAGAATTTCTTACCAGGTTTGGAACTACTGAGATTAAATCTTTGAAACCTGGCCACAACAAATGATAGATTCTGATTGCAAAGTCCGTCACATAACCTGGGGTGAAAAAAAAAAGAAGCCTTGTTATTTTCTTGTGTGCTTCCTCACATTCTACTGTAGGTCATACCTTGTCTAACTTTCCAGTTCTTTCAACTAGAAATTAAAGTGCATTGCATCTAAATATCTCTCAAGGTATTTATTTGCATAATATTTATATGTCTGTTAATTTTTATGGAACTGACAGGTAGTAGATTGGAGTGAAATAATTCTTCCAAATAATGCTAACTCCACATTTTGCCATCCCAGTGGAAAGCACTTGTGCCAATTAATAAGAACTTTTCATCAGAGGAGAAAATGATGATGTTGCTGGTGCCAAACAAATGTAGGCCAAGTGTAGGTGCAGACCATCCCTAGGGTAAAGAGGGTCTAGGTAATTGCTTCATGAATCCTGCTTGTGGCTCTCATAGGTTGAGTAGCCTTAAGGAAAGATCATTGTAGGGGATGAGAGGAAAATCTCTTCTGAGAATTGCCCTACTAACCTTAGTGTCCCCAGTTAATAGTGTCAGAGTGTAACCAGGATTATCCATTGAAACAAATCAAATCCCTTGCTATTGAGTGGATTCCAATTCATAGCAACCCTATGGGACACAGTTGTTGTCGTTGTCGTTGTTAGGTGCTGTTGAGTCAACTCTGTCTGACTCATAGCAACCCCTTGTACAACAAACGAAACAGTGTCTGGTCGTGCACCATCCCCAAAGTCCTTGCTGTGGTTGAGCCCATCGTTGCAGCTCCTGTGTCAATCCACCTTGCTAAAGATCTTCCCTTTTTCTCTGACTTCCACTTTACCAAGTATGATCTCCTTCTTCAGGGAATGTTCCCTTCTGACCACATGAACTAAGTAAGTGAGATGACATCTGGCCATTCTTGCTTCCAAGCAGTGTCTGGCTGCACTTCCTCCAGAATAGAATACATAATTTTTAAAAATATTCCTGTTCTCCAAACAAGAGAACACTTCAAACCTTCAGGTCTACCATCTTTACCTAACATTTTTATCAAATTTGTGTCATTCTTTCCAAAATGTTTATTTTATATCTTATAGCTACATCAAAATTTCTATACATTAAATCATGTATAAACAATCAAGGATGGCTTTAAAATAGTGTACTGAGTTGCTGCTTTCTTTTGCTGACAATCACTAAGTGAAAAATTGTGTTTCTTTTTTTCAGAATGGAAATATTTAATCTATAATATTTCTCTGAAAACTGCTTGTGATCAATGGTATGCATATTATTTATAAACCCAGAACTTATTCACTTATTGGTGTTCTGTTGGTATCAGCATTACTTTCTAAGGTAGCCACTGAAAATCCTGACTTCATTTTAAGTTAAAAACTGATTTTTAACCAACCAAGGTCCTCTGTTAATGAAATCACACAATTTAATAGGTTTTATAAAACAAAGAGTCATACTTTTTATTTCACACATATACCAATTGGATCACAAGTTAAAAGTTCCTTACATCTGAAATGTAATTAAAGTTTTGAAACATAGTTTTCATATTGGCTTCTAAATAATTAGGTAGTTTCCATGGAAATAATTTTGTACTTAAACATCCAATATAAAGGTCTTTGTATTCACACATCTATATGGAGACTTTCCAAATTACACACAATGCTTCAAGTGTATTTGGGAGGGGGAGAAAGAGACTGAAATCTAATTGCTTGGGATTTTGATTTACACAGGATTCAACCATGTTCCTGGGTGAATACCAATTAATTATTTAAAAGATAATCTTCTAAAAGTTCACATACTCTCATTTAGAAAGTATGCAATGCAAGAAATCCCATTATTATCAACCCATTAACTTATAATGGATGATATACCTAAGTGAGAGAAAATGTAAAAGTGGCAAATTTAAGTAAGTAACAGTGAATATTATGTAATGTCTATTTGTTTGCTTTTTGGTGATTGTGCAATATGACTTATTATGTGACAAAAGTTTTTAAAAAAAGGGACATCAGAGACTTCATTGTCATTATTATTCGAAGTGCATAGTTACGTTGGATAAGTCATTTAAAACAATTTTTTAAAAAAATTAGTACAGATCATTTTTAATGGCATCCTCTTTGTCAAAGAGGAGCTCTGGTGGTGTAGTGCGTAAGGCATTTGACTGCTAACCTCATGGCTGGTGGTTCAAACCCACCAGCCACTCCTAAGGAGGAAGATTAGGCAATCTACTTCCATAGTGATACCTCCTCAAAAACCCAAGGAGGGGTCGCTAGGAGTTGGATCTGACTCAACGGCAGTGAATTTTTTTAGTTGAGTCTTTGTCAAAGTGCTGTATATACCATACCTCAATTTGAATGTGTTGTTGGTTGCCGACTCATGAAGACTCCATGTATGCAGAGTAAAATTGCTTCATAAGGTTTTCAAGCAGGCTAATCTCTGGGTGAGTTCAAACCACCAATCTTTTGGCAATTCATTCAGCAGTTAACCTTTTACATCATCCCCCGAACCCACTGTCATTGAGTCTATTCTGACTCATAGTGACCATATAGGAGAATAGAACTTCACCATAGGGTTTCCAAGGCTGTAAATCTTTATGGAAACAGACTGACTTATCTTTCTCCTGAGGAGTAACTGGTGGGCTCCAATTGATAACCTGTTGGTTAGTAGCCAAATGCTTTAACCACTGCACCACCAGAACTCCTTTTGCACCACCCAAAATAAATTGAATCAAACCAATATGAGTAAACACTGGGGAAATCCAATGATTTTAAGCACTTGTCTTGATTTTAAGTAGCAATGTTTACAGAGAATCAAAATAAATGTAAATGAGTTTTCATATATTTCCTAAATACAAACAACACTTGCCTTCGTATTTTTTCCCACTTTTTTACATGAAGTAAAGAATACATTAGGCATGAAAACATCTGAGGGATGAATATCTGTATATATAACTGACAACTCAATGGGATGAGATAAAAAATAAACAGCAAGAACAATAAACTTGTATCTACTGTTTCTAATTTTGAAAAGACTTCAGAAAATATCACCCTCAGAAGATTGTGATTACAGACAAATGTTTGTGTTTACAAGAATATGGAGGGGCTGGGAAAGGCAGAAATCATTCTTTCTGTTCCTTTCATTTTATATCTTAATTGATCAGAATGCTGTAATTTTTAGTGACATTGAGAGGGAAAAGAAGCAAGTAAGAGTATAATTATTCAGAATGGAGGCTTGGGAGTGATTTTTGTGATCAATCACCTAACACAAGAAGAATAAAGATTAATATTTAAAATGTGTTCACAGGAGATTCAGAATTATTGATTTATTTTTATTTGAGCACATTTCCTAAATTACTGCCCTGATGGAATCTTATGTGTAGAAGTATTCTGTACTTTTAATACCTTCTTTATGTTGGTTAGGGGAAAGAGATAATCCAAAAAACAGTTGAATACCTTCCTTCATTTACAAGAAAATAAAAAAGGGAGGGAGGTTTTTTGCCCTGCTTAGGAAGCACTTTTTGCTTTGTTTTGTTTTCCCATTATTTGCTTTGTGCTCAGGAAAGAGAAAATGATTAAAAGTGGATAACTTTTGACAAGGTTCAAGTAGACATAGCTCTTAAATTGAAAATCCAATCTTCCCACATTTGCTTATTGACTTTCAGATGTTGTCAATACAGAAGGGACAAATAGAAGCAAAGATTGATTTTCTTTTCTATTTATGGTGTTTCAGGCACAGGAAGAAGTGCAAAGTTTTTCCTTTTCCATTTGGCCTTTTTGAATGGAATTAGTAATTTTCCTTTGTATTTGCATGAGTATGTATAGAGAACAAACATGGATAATGTGGAAAATAAAAGAATTTTATTTTTTTAAGCATGCTACTGTCACAATTGCAAATGATAAAGCTACTATCTATATTCTGTTTTCTTACTATTGAGATTTTCACCAAATACAAGGATTTTTAAAATGTCTTTTTTGACGACATTCTGTATAGTTTTATTTTCTCATCAGAATCTTCAGATGGATAATTTATTAGATCACTGATAACTTTGTGTTAGTTGGAGAAAGCAACTGGTGTTTTTCTTCCTCTGAGAGTGAGAAAGTCCCAAATAGGTGAAAAGAAAAATGGAAAAGGAATGAGTTAAGTGGAGGAATGCCTGTAAAAAGACTACTTGTGGCTCCTCTATTTTTACTTTTCTATAATCTTTCATTCCACCACATCTGTCAGTTTGTCATAGTGCAGTGGCTTGTGTGTTGCTATGAGACTGGAGGCTATGCCACTGGTATTTCAAATACTAACAGAATCACCCATGAGGGACAGCCTCAGGAGGGCCTCCAGACTAAGACAGCTTCAGAAGGAAGAGGCAGTCCACTCCTCAAAGAATTGGCCAGTGGAAACCTTATGAATAGCAGTGATACACTGTCTGATATATTACTGGAAAACTTTATCAATAGCCCTGAAACATTGCCTGATATAGTGCCAGAAGATGAGCCCCTCAGGTTGGAAGGCACTCAAAATACCACTGGGGAAGAGCTGCCTCTTCAGAGTAGGGCTGACCTTAATTATGTGGATAGAGTAAAGCTTTTGGGACTTACATTTGCACATGTGGCATGACTCAAAATGACAAGAACCAGCTTCAAACATCCACTAATAATCAGAACATTGTTGTTGTTGTTGTTGTTATGTGCAGTCAAGTCAGACCCGACCCATAGCGACCCCTCCTTGAGTTTCTGAGGCAGTATCACTATGGAAGTAGATTGCCCCATCTTCCTTCCAAGGAGTGCCTGGTGGGTTTGAACCTCCAGCCTTCTGGTTAGCAGTCAGGTGCCTTAGCCACTATGCTACCAGAGTTGATTCAAAATGGGTAAAACCAGTCCATTTCATGTCACTAATGCCTAGGATATTTATCTTTATGCATTCCATTTCATTTTTGAATACTTCTAATTTTCCTATTTCATACATTCCAGTGCCCTCTGGCATCTAAGGACTTGGAAAACTAGGTACTAAAGTTTGAATTAGGAACTTTGGTGCTCTGAAGAGCTCACTGAATCAGAGTGCACAAAACACAGAAGAGCACAATTAGAGGAAAGGCACAGGGAGATTATTTAGGAAAGAGCTACTGGCAGAGGATGGACAGGCACCCGAGAGAGGCCATTGGAAACTTCCCTGGGACAGGCACTGTCTGCTGGGCGAGGGAGGCTGCCCGAGATCACTGAGCCAAGAAGGAAGACACCTGATAGCAGCATACCAGCGACCACTCCAATATTCCACAAGGCAACAGCAGAGATCTGCCTCCAGCAGGTGACTTTGTCTGTAATTTGGGTCATCTGGGTGCAGGCGGGCACGGGCACCACCGCTGAGATTCAGGTGGAGAACTCACTGCTGCGCCATGAAGGCTAGCTCCCTCCCCTCCCAGCAGGTCACAGAGTGGGCTTGGGTCAGACTGGGAGACATAGTGCTTTTCTTTGTCACAGATATCGGGACCTTAAGTCACTAGCAGGTACTCCCCTGACTCCAACCCAGCTGAAATTGCGTGCATCTTTGGTGCCGCAGGTGGGCGGTATCACAGAAAAACTCCAGAGCCAGCCATTAGTGGTCTGGTGGGATTGCATCATCACTGCAGGCAGACAGGGCAGGGAGAAAGAAAAAAAATGCAGCTGAGTGTGGTCCCAGGAATTTTGCCTTGGAATCGTTCTTCAGCGCTGTGGGGCCGCAGAAGCGGGGTCTTTGATTATGCCTAAAATTGGTGAAAAGTTGTGACACTCTAACAATAGGAATCATTCCTGAGGTTGAGCTGCAGTCTTGCAAATAAATACATCATCAATAATAGCCTGCTCAAAGCCCTAGAAACTGACCCTAGCAACACCTAGCTTTCCTTCTTCTGCTCCCACCTTCTCTGCCAATAACTTCACTCATTCAATAGAAGAAACCATATTCAGCCAATTACCATAAAACCTCCCACTTCAAACTCTAAACCCTCTTTACGAAAAATAGAAACACATATCCACACCACACACCGTGATTCCACCATCAAAAAAACAGCAGAGCAACCCAACACACCTGAACGAATAATAAAATAAAACACACCAGCTTCACCTTTTCAAAATATTAAACCGTAAAAGCAAGACAAAACAAATCAACACATAACCAGCAGCTAGAGATAATCTAAAGAGACAGTGCTCTATCAGATTCCAGGAGCCTAAGAAGAGGTTTTGCTTTCCAGTAACCCCAAGAACTCTCCGGACAAGTACAAAACAACTGAAAAGGTCCTAGTTTACACCTTCTTCTTTTTTTTTTTTTTTTTTTTTTTTCCTCTCATGGTTAACCCCATTCCTTGTTGGTTTTTCTTTTGGTTTTTCTTTTTGTTTGCTTGTTTGTTTTCTTTCTTCATTATTCTCCTTCTCTCTCTTTTTTTCTCTTAGTGCCCTATCCCCAGATACTGCAGGTTTACCTGTTTTCTTCTTCGTTTCTCTACTTTTTCTTTTTTTGGATTACTATTCCTGTGTGATTTCAGGGTGTATTTTAGTCCATGAGCTTTTAGTTTTTTTTGATGGTTATTCAGTTGTAATTTTTGCCTAACTAAGTGGGAGATAGCAACCATCCCCATAAGATATAGGTACACCCACACTTTCTGCAACTTCACTTACTGAGCAAGAGTCAGTACCTCCTTCTCCACCAATGGGCCAATGATAAAAAGCCACTAAGAAGAGCCTGAATCACACTTGGCTGCTCTTCACAAACAATTAACAGAGATCTTAATACAATAACATGATGCTCACAGTCAACACAAAGAAGCAAGATAAAGTGGTAGAAACAAGGGAACAGGATACAGACCCAG
>NW_006921838.1:1710743-1711507 GCF_000298275.1 Orycteropus afer afer
AAATATGATGGTGAAATTAGGAGATTTCCAGATAAGCAGAAACTAAGGGAATTTGTTAAAACCAGACCAACCTTACAAGAGATGCAAAAGGGAGTACTTTGAACAGAGAACCAAAAATAACAAATAACAACCGACAATTAATACACAAGATGGCATATCCCAGAAACCACAGCTATGGACATATCCAAAGTAAAATGAGCTTACAAGACTGTAAACAGGGAACCATGGTCATCAATTGGCAAGTGAGGACAACTACAAACAAAAAGAGGGAAAAGACTATGTAACTACAGAACTTCTAAATGGTGAAGAAGTTAAGAGAGTTGTGAGACAAAATGGACTGTTCTAAACCCAGGGATAAAATTATAAATCATAGGGTAACCTCAAAGAAAAATGAGAAACCTTCACATCACAATAAAAAAGAGGACAAGCACAAATACTCAGCAAATACTAAAACAGCAGCAACAAAGGAAATGATAACAGGATTCATAAACATAATGAGCTCTGCACAGAAAATAGTATGGAACAAGGAAATCAGGGACACCATGAAAAAACACATAACAAAATGACAGCAACCATATCATACTTGTCAATAATTACACTGAATGTTCATGGATTAAATGCCCCACTCAAGAGACAGAAAGTTGCAGATTGGATAAGAAATCAAAACCTATCAACATGCTGCCTATAAGAGACACACCTTAGAGATAAAGACAAAAATAGACTAAAAATCAAAGGTTGGAAAAAGATATATCAAGCAAATGGCA
>NW_006921838.1:1714180-1714845 GCF_000298275.1 Orycteropus afer afer
TGTACCTCACACCATACACAAAAACGAACTCCAGATGGATCAAAGATTTAAATGTGAAACCCAAAACTATAGAGTTCCCCAAGGAAAAACTAGGGGCAAATTTGGGGGCCCTAATATATGCCATAAATAGACTATCAAGCATAACTCAAAATTCACAAGCAGGAGAAGAGAAACCAGATTATTGGGACCTTCTAAAGATTAAAGTTTTATGTGCTTCCAAAGACTTCTCCAAAAAAGTCAAAAGAGAACCTACAGATTGTGGAAAAAAATATTTGGTAATGACGTTTCTGACAAGGGACTTATCTCTAGAATTTATAGAAAACTCCAACACCTCAATAACAAAAAGACAAAAAATCCAATTAAAAAAATGGACAGAAGACATGAATAGACATGTCACCAAGGACGATATTCAAGCGGCCAACAAACATATGAAGAAATGTTCACGGTCACTAGCTATTAGAGAGATGCAAATCAAAACAAGAACAAGATACCATCTTGCTTCAGCACTAGTAGCAAAGTTCAATGAGACAGAAAATAACAAATGCTGGTGAGGATGTGGAGAGACTGGGACTCTCATACACTGCTCGTGGGACTGTAAAATGGTACAACCATTGTGGAAAGCAGTATGGCAATTCCTTCAAAAGTTGTAATTAGAAATACCATTT
>NW_006921838.1:1714956-1720675 GCF_000298275.1 Orycteropus afer afer
GGATGAACTTGGAGGACATTATGCTGAATTAAATAAGTCAATCACAAAAGGACAAGTATTATATTAGTCTGTTATTGTAATAGTCAATGAAACATTTATCTATGGAAGGTCATTTTCTTTGTTGGTTACCAAGGGTGGAAGGGGAGGGGAGGGAATACTGTTAGATAGATAGAGATAAGTTTTGATTTGGATGAAGAAAAGGACCATGTACCAAATGTGAGTGATCAACGTAGTGGCATTGAGGAAGAGAAAGACATAGAGAAGTATGTGGGAAGTACAGACAACAAAGATGAACACTTTTGCGCATATAGTATGGTGTGGTCAGTGAAGGCAAACATGGCTATATGGGTGGATAGATGGGTAGACAGTCTGATATATTAGGTATGTATAAGAAGTGGAGAGTGCACCCAAGAACATTTATAGGGTTGGCAAACAGTGGTCCAATTACTTTATCTGTATGATCTGAATTCCCAGGTTTATAATGGGGCTGACAAGGGGCAAGGTTGTATCACTGCTTGGTCACAGAGAGACTGAGTAGTTGAACCTGTGGGCTCAGCACCATGGTCACATAGGACATCAAGCTCAATTGGCATAACATACTACACAAAATATCGTTCCACCTCCTATTGTGGCGAGTAGTGACTGAGATCTTAAAAGCTTGTGAGCTGCCATCTGGATGCAATGATGGGTCTCTCCTCGTCCAGAGCCAAGAAGAATGAAGAAAACATCACTGTACCAAAAAATTCATGGAAACAATTAGTCCTAGTGACTGGTAAACCATCCAATTTGCAGCCCTTACGACTATGAGACCAGAAGAAATAGATGGTGCTCAGCTACTACTGTCAACCACTTGGAAGAGGATCTTTGTAGAAGATCCTGGATAGACAAGGAAAACAACGTGAAACAAAACTCAAAATCATTAAAAAAAAAAAAAAAAAGCGGGGAACAGGTTTGCTGCGCAGGCAACAGGTTTACTGGCCCGACAGATCCTGTTGGAACCACTGATACCATGGCCCTTAGCTGCCCTTCAGGTCTGGAATTGAACGCATACCTATGGCTTCCAGCCAAACAACAGACAGGCATATCAGTTAAGCATTTACTTAAGGTAGATACACTCCTTGGAGAGAACAAGCATGAGAGAAAGAAGGGCTGTTCAGGCACAGGAAGACAGCTCAGGGGGTAGGAGTGCATGGAGGGGTGGACACAGGGAAGAGGTAGCTATTGGAAGGAAGTGGGAGGGGAGATATTGCATTGTGCTAAATTGTGATCAATGTCATGAGACAAAGTGTAAGTGAACTGCTGTATGGAAAGTGTATTTTCTCTGCAAGTTTTCACCCAAATCACAATTAAAAAAAAAAAAAAAAAGTTAGGTTGATTATCACTGGTGATTAACATGAAAAAGTTGGAAACAATGAAGTGTCACCAGTAGTTGGAATGTATGGCCTTGGTGATAGAAATAACAATGGAGATCGCATGATAGGATTTTGCAAGACCAATGACTTATTCTTTGAAAATACCTTTTTTGAAGAACACAAATGGCAGCTATACACGTGGGCTTCACCAGATGGAGTACACAACAATCAGATCGACTACATCTGTGGCAAGAGGCAATAGAGAAGCTCAATATCTTCAGCCAAACCAAGGCTATCAGCTGCTCATATGCAAGGTCAAGCTGAAGCTGAAGACAATTAAAACAAGTTCACGACTGCCAATATATGACCTTGAGTATATCCCTCCTGAATTTAGAGATCATCTAAAGAATAGATTTGATGCATTGAACACCAGTGACTGAATGCCAGAGGAATTGTGGGATAACATCAAGATATCATCCATGAAGAAAGCAAAAGGTCATTAAAAGGACAGAAAAGGAAGAAAAGACCAAAATGGATGTCAGAAGAGACTCTGAAACTCACCCTTGAATGGGGAGTTGTTGTTGTTGTTGTTATATGCTGTCGAGTCAGCCCCAACTCATAGCGACCCCTCCTTGGGTTTCCGAGGCAGTATCACTATGGAAGTAGGATTTCCCAACCATCCTTCTGAGGAGTGGCTGGTGGGTTTGAACCACCAGCCTTCTGGTTAGCAGTCAAGTGCCTTAAGCACTATGCTACCAGAGCTCCTAGCTAAAGCAAGTAGAAGAAATGACAAGATTAAAGAGCTGAACAGAAGATTTCAAAGAGAAACTCAAGAAGACAAAGTCAATTATAATAATTAAATGAGCAAAGAGCTGGAGGTAGATAACCAAAAAGAAAGAACAACCTCAGCATTTCTCAAGCTGAAACAACTGAAGAAAAAATTCAAGCCTCAAATTGCAATATTGAAAGATTCTATGGACAAAATATTGAATGATGTGGGAAACATCAAAAGAAGATGGAAGGAACATACAGAGTCACTGTACCAAAAAGAATTGGCAGATGATCATCCATTTCAGAAGGTGACATATGATCAAGAACCAATGGTATTGCAGGAAGAAGTCAAAGCTGCACTGAAGGAATTGGTGAAAAACAAGGCTCCAAGAATTGACAGAATGCCCACTGAGATGTTTCAACAAATGGACACTGCACTGGAGATACTCATTTGTCTATGCCAAGAGATTTGGAAGACATCTACCTGGTCAACTGATTGGAAGAGATCCATATTTGTACCCATTCCAAAAAAAAAGGTGATCCCACAGAATTGGGAAATTATCAAACAATATAATTAACATCATATGCAAGTAAAATCTTACTTAGAAGATAATTCAAAAATGGTTGCAGCAGTGTATTGTCAGAGAATTTCCAGAAATTCAAGCTGGATTCAGAAGAGGACGTGCAACAAGGGATATCATAGTTGATATGATATAGATCTTGGGCTGAAAGCAAAGAATACTAGAAAGATGTTTACTTATGTTTTATTGACTATGCAAAAGCATTTGATTGTGTGGATCATGACAAATTATGGATAACATTGAAAAGAATGGGAATTCCAGAACACTTAATTGTGATCATGAAGAAACTGTACATAGACCAGGTTTGAACAGAACAAGGGCATACCACATGTTTTAAAATCAGGAAAGGAGTGAGTTAGGGTTTCATCCTTTCGCCATTTTTATTCAATCTGTATGGTGAGCCAATAATCTTAGAAATTGGACTATATGAAAAAGAACATAGCATTAGAATTGGAGAAAGACTCATTAACCACCTGTGACATGCAGATGCCACAACTTTGCTTGCTGAAAGTGAGGATGGCTTGAAGCACTTACTGATGAAGATTGAAGACTACAGTCTGCAGTATGGATTACACCTCAAACTAAGAAAACAAAAAATCCTCACAACTGGACCAATAAGCAGCAATATGATAAATGGAGAAAAGATAGAAGTTGTCAAAGATGTCATATTACACAGCTCTGCAGTCAACACCAATGGAAGCAACAATCAAGACATCAGATGATATATTGCACTGAGAAAATCTACTGCAAAAGACCTGTTTAAAGTGCTAAAAATCAAAAATGTCTCCTTGAAGACGAAAGCGTGCCTAACCCAAACCACAACATTTTCAATGACCTCATATGCATGTGAGAGCTGGACAATGAATAAGGAAGACCAAAGAAGAGTTGATGCTTTGGAGTTGTGGTGTTGGCAAAGAATACTGAAAGTATCATGGACTGCCAAAAGAACAAACAAATCTGTCCTGGAGGAAGTGCAGCCAGAATGCTCCATGGAAGCGAGAATGGCCAGATTTTGTCTCACCTACTTTGGTCATCTTGTCAGAAGGGACCATTCTCTAGAGAAGGACATCATGCTTGATAAAGTGGGTCAACAGAAAAGAGGAAGGACTTCAATGAGATAGGTTGACACAGTGGCTGTAACAATGGGCTCAGGTATAGCAAGGATTGTGAGGCTGGCACAGGACTAAGCAGTGTTTCATTCTGTTGTACACAGGGTCAGTATGAGTCAGAGATGACTCGACAGCACCTAACAACAGCATAATCTTTTATTATTTTTCTCTGGTGTGAAGAATTTGTGAGCATTTCTTTTATAAAAAGAAAATGCCCTGGTCTTTATGAATTTCTATACCATTCGTTCTTCAACATGAATTCCCTCTAAGTGAGTTGTGGAAGTAAGAATGAGGTATGACAGCCATTCTCTCAAGGGAAAGGAAAATATCATTCCAGGGAAAGAAAATTAAATTTTAATTCTGAAGTAGAATGAATCGAGACTAGGCCTTAAGAGAACAAAGATGTTAGTTGACATTCCAGCTCCAATATCTACGGGGTGTGTGACCTTGAGAAAACTGTGTAATTTCTCACTTTAATAAATGAGGATTAAACCAACTAATTCACAGGATATCTTGAGAATTAAATGAAAAATTTGAATAAGAATTGAAAACTCTATTGTAAATATATGTCATTGTCATTCTCTTCCCTGTGCTAAGATTTTCCTGATGTCTTACATTTGTAAATCTATGTGTATGTGCATGGACTGATTTGACAGAATTTTCTACCTTAATCTTTAAATTATCCCCAGCAATTGTTGAGAAAAAAAGTCTTTCAATTGAAATTAAGAACATTTCTGCATGTTCCCATGAAGATTTTAATCTCTGAATGTCTTGTCTTCCTTACGTGCTGCTGTACTATGAGTCTGTTAACAAATTCCCTCTGAAATAATATTCTTAATAAATTGTCTTCAGTATAGTGATTTATTTTCCAGTAGGTAATTTAATTTCTGGCTTTAGGATTGGTAAGGAAGGAGAACTATAGCTGTAACTTCTGGATCTCACAACATGTATTTTCTTTGTACCCACTGACAATGTACCTAATCTCCAACCCATAGATTTCCATCTCCATTGACCCAATTTCTCCTGTGCAAAAAGATGGAGTGATGCCAAATAGGGCAGTAGTGTTGCCTGGGAACATATGATCTCTGGGGAATAGGCTAAGACTTCCCCAGTTGAGCATCGTGGATAGCCATCTGTGAACAGTAGGTAATGAATGATGAAGTCTACCCTGTGAGGCAGGGAGCATTGATCAGATTTTGCACTAGACGAGGCTATATCCATCCCAAATGCACTTGCAATCTTAATTTATTTTCTTCAGTGTGACCCGAGTCAAGGTCTTAAAAAATGAAAAACTAACATGGTTCTGTCAAAGACTTTAGTCTAATACTCTGGTTTGCTTAATAATGAAAAATAACAAGTTCAACTAAATTTGCCTAAGCATTAATATTATACTCTGCATTTGTATTTGGAGGCAAAAACAAAACAAAAACTATGGTTTCTAAAACACATCACATATGATATTTCTTAATTATCATGTTTCCCCAAATGAAGCAGTAAGTTTAATATAATCATTCTGAATATATTAAACAAATACAGAATGATAACCTACAGCTCAGGTATATTTTTAATAATAATCACTCAGAAGATTTTTTACTTATGTTGTATATTAATACTTTCATTTCTTAAGTGTTTAATTAGAGATCATTAAATTACTTAAATTTAAAAATGGCCAAGTATCATATAAATTACAGAAATGAAAGCCCATTGAAAATGGTCAAAACGTAAGTTTTATGTAAGTATATTATAATGAGAAGGTAATAAATCATAATGTAAATATAAATTTCTTCCAATTAACAGCTACCACATCATTTTTTGGGAGCTCTGGTAGCATAGTGGCTAAGACACTTGCCTGCTAACCAGAAGGTTGGCGGTTCAAACCCACCAGCCACTCCTCGGAAGGAAGGTT
>NW_006921838.1:1720775-1736146 GCF_000298275.1 Orycteropus afer afer
AAATGAAATGGTTGACATCACAATAGAAACCACTGGAAAAAAAACAGATAATATCAGCCTACTATGAAGAACTGTAGGAGCTCTGGTAGCGTAGTGGCTAAGACACTTGCCTGCTAACCAGAAGGTTGGCGGTTCAAACCCACCAGCCACTCCTCGGAAGGAAGGTTGGGCAATCCTACTTCCATAGTGATAACTGCCGCGGAAACCCAAGGAGGGGTCGCTATGAGTCAGGGCCGACTCGACGGCACATAACAACAACAACAACAACATCATTTTTTGGATTTAAAAAATAAAAAGATGCAATAGCTTACATTTTTGGAACACTTACTACGCAAGCATTTCATATTTAATCTTCATAACATTTTCTCATCCCTAGTTTCTAGAAGAGTCTTTGGAACAAAGTGAATTGTCAGTAAATATATTTGAGCTAAAACAATCTCATAAGGTGGGTATTAGTAATTGTCTGCTTCACAGATGAGAAAGCATAGACTATATTAAGCAAATTACACCAGCTCACACAAGTACAAAAAGCTGAAGAGAGCTATATTAGGAAAAGTTGAGGAATATGGAGAAAACCAGTATAACTGTAGGGAAAGAGGGAAAAAATAGTAAGGTATAATGGCCAAGAGGAAAACATAGGTCCAATTATGTAAAATTTGTAGGACATAGTTAAGACTATTTCCTTGTAAATAAGAAGAAAGCCATTAGAAAGTTTTTGTAATTAAAATATAAACACATGTACACTCACCACACATGCATGCATGTCCCCCATGCATGTACGCACCCACAAGTACATACACATGCACATATGCACACAAGTACACTCTGTGCTTGTGGTTTGTGTTGAGAATTAGCTCAAGAGAAAAGAGATCACAAGAATGGTGATGCCATTTTAATAACCATAAAAATAAAGCAGATGCAAGTTAATGGAGGCTTAGACAATGGTTATAGCAGAGGATGTGATGAGAAGTAGTATTTTAGATATATATTGAAAATAAAACTAAAAGCATGTCTGAATAGGTTGCATGTGAAGGATGAGAGGGTAAATGGAAAGAGAGAGCCTGGAAGAACTCCAAGGATGTCCATGCAGATTATAGAACCCAAACCGGCTAAGATGGCAGAGAAGATTAGAGGATGGTACCATGTCATTAAAGAAAACAAAAACAGCCAGAAGACAGGTAGCAGTTATTGGATGAAAGTCTTAGAGAAATTAAAGATATATTGCAGTGTGGATAATAGAAAAAGTAAGCTGGAAAAACAGGAAATGGTGGGTTTTAGTCAGACTTGTAAAAATGAATACTGCATGTCTTATCACAATCTAGGTGTGAGCAGGGAGAGATTGGTTAAGACAATGTAGAAGAAGACGTAAAAGTTTAGAAACATAAGCTATTATTGAGCAAATGTAAAAGATAGATAATAAATATAAAGATATCAAATACACTAAATTTACTAAAGAAAAGGATGGAATAGTCATGTAGTGTTTTATGAGCCAAAGGTACATTCTACAACCAGTAAGTTGTTGTTGTTGTTGTTGTTGTTGTTGTTTGCCGTCGAGTCGGCCCCGACTCATAGCAACCCCTCCTTGGGTTTCCGAGGCAGTATCACTATGGAAGTAGGATTGCCCAACCAAGTTAGAGTGACTGCAAATTCTGCAGATATCAGCTCCCAAATGTGGTGACATGGCACAGGATGACATCAATTTCAGAACTTCCTTTTTTAGAGGGATGAAAAATAAGTGATTGAACACTTCAATAATGAGTTGGATGGATAAGGGCCACACTTACGTAAATTAAAGAGAGAAGAAGAAAAAGAGCCCTTCCACTTAAGATAGCTACAGATAAGGGGGTGTCCTTGGTAGACCACCAGATTTTAGTTATGGCATAGAGAAGAAAACACAGGGAACAGAGTCAGAGAATTTTAATGGAAATAGAAAAAGGGTTTGGAACAACCATGGAGGAGGCATGAATCAAACTACATTGTGAATTGACTGTGTGATTTTGCATATTAGACAGCCTGCAAGTATTGCCCTTCTCTGAATGACTGAGATGCAAGAGATATAAGGCATGGTGGTTGTGGTTGTTAAGTTTGTGTGTCAACTTGGCTGGGCCTGGTTGAGTAGCTGGGGGCTGGATGTCATAATCCCCATGATGAGACTGGTAATTAACTCCATGGTGGAATCTACTGGAGCAGCTGAGTAGCTGCTTAGGGAATGTGGTCTGCTTTCTATATATAAGCAGAAGCCTTGGGAAATGGTTCTAGCTTATGGCACATTTGAACCCTGTATGTACCTATGTTGTTGTTCAGTAGCCTGCCGTGTGCTGCTGACCTTGGAACTTTCAATGGACATGAATTAATGTCCTACCATGTGGTTTGTCACATCGGAACTATGCCTTTTCACTTGTCAACCTTGGGCTTGTCAGTCCCAGCAGCCAGCATCTGTCTGAGTGAAGAAAATCCTCTAGCTCCAGTGGTCCCCAAGGTTGAGGGACTTTCACTCAGCCCCTAGAGCCTGGCACTTTGAACTTGGACTTAAAGCCTCCAAATTGTAAGAATAAACTCCTATTTGTTAAGGCCATCCCATTTGTGGTAGATTCCTGTCAGAGTGGCACTAAGTAACCAGACAGTGGTCTCATAGGAGAATGTGTGCAATCATTTTAAGCAAAAGTCCTAAATATTTAGTGCAATCATATAGAGGACTCACAACAGTTTATTTTTTTTAACAGTTCCAAGGGGAAGAAAAATGGAAATATGCTCTCAGCCTGGACCTATCAAAAAAATAGCAGAGCTAATTAATCATTTCCACCACCTCTTTGTCAGTTTGTCTTACGATGGTGGCTTTTGTGTTGTTATGATGCTGGGAACTATGCCACTGGTATTTCAAATATCAGCTGGGTGAGTGTTGGTGGGCAGGTTTCGACTGAGCTTCTAGACTAAGACAGACTAAGAAGAAAGATCTGGTGACCTGCTTTCAAAACTTAGCCACTGTAAAACCTAAGGACCACAGCAGAGTATTATCTAACTTAATACAGGAGAATGAGCCCCCTGGGTTAGAAGGTACAACAATGGACTCAAGCATACCCCAGACCATAAAGATGGTGTCAGACTGCATAAAATATTGTTCTTTTGTATAGGTATTGTCATGATGACTTAATAACAACTAATAACAATACCAATTAGTCACAAAACAGTAACTCTGAGGGTATTTGTCATAAATATTATTTGGGTGTTGCACAAAGTCTATATACGTATGTGGGAGAATGTCTTTAGACTCTTCATGGAATGGATAAAAAGAAAGATTGATGAGAGAAAGCAGGGAAAGAAAAAGAAAAAAAACAAAAAATTCAGACAGTCTGGAAACAGTGGAGCTTTGTTTATAATTTTGAGGTAAACCAATTAATTGGCATTATCAAAGATGTCAGTCTGGAGCATTTCTTTGATAGGCTAACAAGGGGTATGAAGAGTATGTCCCTAGACTGCCCAGACTAGAGTGCCCAGGACTGTGCCTATGCATTGGCTGCTAGTGTCCTTCCATTAGGATCTGGCCATAGTGAGGCCAAGTCTGTACCACGTTTTTATGAAAATGATTCAGATTCTAATTAGGAAGTTACTCTGCCCATTGATAGAAGTTTGGGAGACCTTTACATTTGCATTATGGCAGAGAACAGAAAATAGAAAAGCATGTAAGGCAGATATGTTTCCTGTAAGAAAAAAAAAAAAAGAAGAAGTGCAAAACTTCCTCTGATAACAATCGAAAAGTATTTTGTATTTGAAGGTCATGGTGACAATTCTCCTTATCCACAGAATTTCTAAAGTGTGTCACAAAACTGAATTTTGTAGATATATATAAATAGAAACAAAAGGTAAGTATTCTTGTTGTTATTGTTGTTGTTAGGTACTGTTGAGTCGTCTCCAACTCATAGCGACCCCATGCACAGCAGAACAGAATACTGCTCGGTCCTGTGCCAGCCACATGATCCTTGCTATGAATGAGCCCATCATTGCAGCCACTGTGTCTATACATCTTGTTGAGGGCCTTCCCCTTCTTCATTGACCCTCCACTTTACCAAGCATATCTTTCTCCAGGGAATTGCTCCTTCTGACAACACGACCATGTAGGTGAGATGAAGTCTGGTCATTCTCACTTCCAAGGAGCATTCTGGCTGCACTTCCTCCAGGACAGATTTGTTAGTCCTTTTAGCAGACCATGGTACTCTTAGCATTCTTCTCCAACACCACAATTCAAAAGCATCAACTCTTCTTCAGTCTTCCTTATTCATTGTCCCAGTTCTCACATGCATAAGAGGCAACTGAAAATACCGTGGCTTGGATTAGGTGCACCTTAGTCTTCAAGGAGCTGTCTTTGCTCTTCATCACTTGAAAGAGGTCTTTTGCAACAGTTATGCCCAATGCAATATATCATCTGATGTCTTGACTGCTGCTTCCATTGGTGTTGATTGTAGAACCAAGCAATATGAAATCATTCACAACTTCAATCCTTTCTCCATTTATCATGAAGCTGTTTATTGGACCAGTTGGAGGACTTTTGTTTTCTTTATAGTGAGGTAAAATCCATAATGCAGACTGTAGTCTTTAATCTTAATCAGTAAGTGTTTCAAGTCATCCTTGCTTTCGGCAAGCAAAGTTGTGTTATCTGCATATCGTTGGTTGTTAATTAGTCTTCCTCTAATATTAATGCCACATTCGTCTTCATATAATCCAGGTTCTCAGATTATTTGCTCAGCATACATATTGAATAAGTATGGTTAAAGGACACAATCTTAAAGCAATCCCTTCTTGATTTTGAACCATGCAGTATCCCGGTTCCTCATGAGTACAATCAAGTGTTCTGGAATTCCCATTCTTCTCAATGTTATCCATAATCTATTATGATCCACAGAGTCTAATGTTTTTGTATAGTCAACAAAACATAAGTAAACATCTTTCTGGTATTCTTTGCTTTCAGCTAAGATACATCTGACATCAGCAATGATAGCCCTCCTTCCATGTCTTCTTCTGAATCCAGCTTACGTTTCTGGAAGCTCTCTGTCAATATACTGCTGCAACCATTTTTGAATTATCTTCAGCAAGATTTTACTAGCATGTGATATTAATGATGTTGTTGTTGTTGTTATGTGTCATCGAGTTGGACCCAACTCATAGTGACCCCTCCTTGGGTTTCCGAGGCAGTATCATTATGAAAGTAGATTGCCCCATCTTCCTTTCGAGGAGTGGCTGGAAGGTTTGAACTGCCAGCCATCTGGTTAGCAGTCAAATGCCTTAGCCACTACTCTACCAGAGCTCCCGATATTAATGATGTTGTTGGATAATTTCCACATTCTGTGGGATCACCTTTCTTTGGAATGGGCACAAATATGGATCTCTTCCAGTCAGTTGGCCAGGTAGCTCCAAATCTCTTGGCATAACTGAGTGAGTGCCTCCACTGGGACGTCCATTTGTTGAAACATCCCAATGGGTATTCCATCAATTCCTGGAGTCTTGCTTTTCACCACTTCCTTCAGTGCAGCTTTGACTTATTCCTTCAATACCACTGGTTCCTGACCATATGTCACTTCATGAAATGAATGAACATCGATCAATTCTTTTTGGTACAGTTACTTTGTGTATTCCTTCCATTGTCTTTTGATGTTTCCTGCATAATTCAATATTTTGCCCATAGAATATTTCAATATTGCAACTTGAGGCTTAATTTTTTTTTTTTTTTTCTGTTTTTTCAGCTTGAAAATGCTGGATGTGTTCTTCCCTTTTGGTTTTCTAACTCCAGGTTTTTGCACATTTCATTATAGTAATTGTTTTTATCTGCTCGAGCTGCTCTTTGAAATCTTCTGTTCAGCTCTTTTATCTTGTCATTTCTTCCATTTGCTTTAGCTACAGTCTATTCAAGGGCAAGTTTGAATCTCTTCAGACATCAATTGTGGTCTTCCTTTCTTGTCTTTTAATGACTTTTTGTTTTCTTCATGGATTATCTTCTTGATGTCATCCCACAATTCCTCTGATTTTTGGACATTAGTGTTCAATGCATCAAATCTATTCTTTAGATGGTCTCTAAATTCAGGAGGGATATTATCAAGATCATATTTTGGCTCTTGTGGACTTGTTTTAATATCTTCAGCTTCGACTTGAATGTGCATATCAGCAGATGATGGTCTGTTCCACAATCAACCCTTGGCCTTGTTTTGGCAGAAGATATTGAACTTCTCCATTGTCTCTTGACACACACAATCTGATTCCTGTGTGTTCCATCTGGTGAAGTCCACATGTATATTTGTTGCTTATGTTGTTAAAAAAAGGTATTTGCAATGACTAAGTTGTTGGTCTTGCAACATTCTATCATGCTATCTCCAGATTTATTTCTATCACCAAGGCCATATTTTCCAACTACTGGTAACTCTTCTTTGTTTCCAACTTTTGCATTCCAGTCACCAATCAACAACGATAATCAACACATCTTGATTGCATGTTTGGTCAATTTCAGACTGCAGAAGTTGGTAGAAATCTTTGATTTCCTTATCTTTGGCTTTAGTGTTTGCTGCATAGACTTGAATAATGGACTTGAATTAACTGGCCTTCCTTGGAAGTGTATGGATATTATACTATCACTGATAGCTTCATACTTCAGGACAGATCTTGAAACAGTCTGTGTGATGGTGAATGCCATTCCTCTTCAGTTTCTCATTCCTGGCATAGTAGATCATATGGTTGTCTGATTCAAAACAGCCAAAACTGCTCCATTTTAGCTCACTAATGCCTAGGATATTGATATTTATGCATTCCATTTCATTTTTTACAACTTCCGATTTTACTAGATTCATACTTCATACATTCCATGTTCTAACTATTAATGGATACTTTCATCTGTTTCTACTCATTTTGAGTTGTGCTACATCGGCCAATGAAGGTCCTAGAAGCTTTACTCTATTCATGTTGTTAAGGTTGTCTCTACTCTGAGCAGCCAGCTCTTCCCCACTCAAATTTTGGGTGCCTTCCAATCTAATGGGCTCATCTCCCAGCATTATATCAGACAATGTTTCATGGTTATTCATAAAGTTCTCCTGTAATATATCAGGCAGTGTTTCACTGTTATTCATAAGATTTTCACTGGTCAATTGTTTGAGAAATAGATGGCCTCTTTCTTCTTCTGAGTCTACCTTAGCCCAGAAGCTCTGCTGAAACCTGCCCACTATGGGTAACCCTGCTGGCATTTTGCAACACCAGTATCACAGCCTTTAGCCTCACAGAAACATGTAACCACCACTGGACAAAAAACTGACAGACAAGTTTGTCTCCCTTAGTTGTTCCTACCCCTCTGCACCTGCCTACCTCAGGCCCTGGCCTTAAAGTAGACCCACCTCCAAGTATAAAGCAGCCCCTGAGCCTGAGCCTGCCTACCTTGGGCCCCAGACTCAATAAAGAGCCACCCCCAAGTGAAAAGAAGCCCCCAAGACCCAGGCCCACCTGTCTCAGGCCCTGGCCTTGATATAGAGCCACTCCTAAGCAAAAATCAGCCTCTGAGCCCAGGGCCCACCTACCTCAGGCCCTGGCCTTAAAATACAACCTTCCCCAAGTGAAATCAGCCCCCGAGGCCCAGGACTGCCTACCTCAGGCCCTGGCATTGATACAGAGCCACCCCCAAGCAAAAAGCATCCCCAGAGCCCCAAGCCCAACTATCTCAGGCCCCAGTCTTAATATAGAGCCAATCTGTAAATAATATTTAAATAGTATTCTAGCACTTAAAAAATATATTAATTGAAATTCTTTAATGAGGAAGAAATAGAAAATTGCTTTGTTTAATACTCATATATAATACCAAGTAATGTAATACAATGTGTATGGGTTTTATTCTTTATTATAGATCAATACTTCTATTTAATATTATCATTGAGTTCAAAGAGTCTTGTGTTTATTATAGGTTTATCACAGGTTGAGCAATGAAGCTCAGATTACAATTCTTAAATTCAGTGAATTTAAAAGTGCTTGTTGAAGAATGACATATTAACAATCCTCATTTCTATTTGGTTATGTAACATGTTCTAAACAAATATATTAGCAGTTAGGACTCCACGGTGCATGTAATAGAAAACTCAACTCAAAATTGCTTATTAAAAGGGATTTAATATCCCTTATAATTGCAAAGGGGAAAGGGGGCCTTCGACGAGATGGATTGACACGGTGGCTGCGACAATGAGCTCAAGTATAGCAAGGATTGTGGAGCTGGCGCAGGATTGGACGGTGTTTCATTCTGCTGTGCATGGGATTGTTATGAGTCAGAAACGACTCGACGGCACCTAATAACAACACAGCAACATAATTGCAAAGGCCAGAAGCAGGTCAGGCGTTAGGGTTCCTCTGATTTGTTGACTCAGCATTCAATGCTTCAACTTGTCATCCCCTTTTTGCTGCCACTCATGTTATTGTCATTCTAAGAAAAGCATCTCCTTGGGATCAAGATGACAGTAATAACTCTCTGGCTCCCTGCTACTCTTCTAAGTGCGTAGAGAGTTTGAAGAATGAGGAAGCTTATTCCAAGAAATCCCCCAGAAAACATTTTGTATCTCATTGACCTCCATTGGGCACCTGTTGATCTTTGAATCAGTGATACAGAAGATGACATTTCATTGATTAAAACAGTCCTCAGCCACATGTTCATCTATAAGTCACTTTTCTCAAGAAATAGGCACAACTCAGGGGAGATGTACATATCTGAAGGAAAACCAGAGTAACAAAAAAGAGAGAAATGAATTGACACTGGTAAGGAAAGCATAATGTTTACTGAACAGCCAGGCAGGCATAATAAGTAACAGAGAATGTCAAACATTATTCCATTCAACAAATGTAGTCATTTTAGGAAAAAGTGGTTTTACTTATTATACTTCTATAAAACATAATTTATGGTATTCTCATAATATATTGACTAAACATAACCATATTCTAATAAAGCCACCTTCTATTGGCTGACTCATCCTACAATGATGCATATTCTCAGAATGCAACTTTCCAGATGTTGTTATTCCTTTACAACCTGGAAAGGTAAAAGTAAAATCCAACAGCTCTCCTCTTTTGGATTGTTGCCTGCATTTAGTCCATCCTAATTCAGATTAAGTAGTTCCGCTACTTTAGTATAAAGGAGCTGATGGTCTGAAATGATTTGTTTATGGAATACAACATGATCCTAATTCAAGTTTATCCATTTAATCAGGTGAATTAGACTGCAGTCAGTCCTTTCACAATATGTATCCCTATTTAGATACATATGTCTTAAGAATCCAGCTCTTTCCTATAGTGGTCATCTGTGCTAGGTTAGCTATGCAGGATAACACAGCAGCTTGTTTGATTTTTATTCTGCAACTCCCAGCAGGAACCCTAGGGCCAGTCAGAAGAGAAATGCAAATACATGCTGATAGATTTTGGAAAGATGTTTTGATCTAAACAGACAACAAACAAACAAACAAAAATGGAAAGAGAGAGAGAGACCATAGAAATGACTTTGTTTTACTGTGCATATCGTGTTTGGAGGCAGTTCTTCTGACCTCGTTGACAATAAGGCTTTTCTCCTGTCAAACTCACTGAATCCCTGGGAGATGCACTGCAGCAGTGCTATTAAAGAAATCTGTCTCCTGAAACAAAGTCCCCAGCAAAAAACATTTTGCAGGACTCACTTTGCTGCTGGTGTTTGGCTCTGCCCAGACTAGAAGCTTACATTTAGACAGAGACTGAAAAGAGGTACACTTGACTTTTTCTTTTCCATTTATTTTCATGTTAGCAGATATTTGTTAAGTTTCAACCATTGTGCAGGCACTATGTTTGTCCATTTTATAGATATGTTATCCTAGAAATAGAACCAATAGAAACTAAAAAAAAAAAAAAAAAAGTTAGAACATTTCTTCAAGTAGTTCTCAACCTGCCAACCTAAATCCAGATTATTGTTAAATGTCTGCAAATGAGGAGAGGTTATAGGTTTGCTGCACTTGCAAAGATGACTCTAAATTAAATATAAGAAAATGAAAATCTTGTTAACACATTAGTGTTTCTTATTATTTATGAAAAACTCAGAGTGAATTAATGGGATTAGCAAATAATTCTGCGTAGAAACATTGTTGATAATGCCCAGTGTAATACTATTATTTTTAATCCTGTTGATGATGGGGGTGGATAAAAAGTTTTCTGAAAGATGGCATATTTTTGTTACCCATATTTTGCAGAGAGCTCATTTGAATCACAGACATCACAGCACATGGCAGAGAGGCAAGCCATCAGGAACAGAGAAGATAAAACAGGCTGAAGAATATCTTGCCATTTGGTATACTTTTAGAACTTCTGCTTAAGAAATCAGCTCTTTCTAGTATAAAACCAGATTGCTGGGATACAGTTCTTCCAAAAAATATATATATATATATATATATATATATGTATCAAGAGAGATGAACTACACAACAAGTTTCCAACAGACAATGGAAAAACACTGAACACATCAGATCACTAAATAGCTCCTTGGAGGGGGGCAGGTGACTCCTTTTTATTTTTCTCTTTTCACCTTTCAGATATGAGAAAACTGGACCACATGATCTCTAATGTCCTATATTTGACTATCATAATTCCAAGATTTTGTAAAAGAAAAGTTGAATCTATAATATGAAAAAAAACTTTATAAAACTTGATATTTTATATATTCCATTAAGTATAATATCCCATTCATGAGCCAAATTGTTAACCATTAAGAAAAATAAACCCTGCCAAATGAACAATATCACAATGCTTTATTTTGTTGAATATTTGGTTTAAATTTATTCCAAAATCTCATATGACTCTATTGAGTCAAAGTCAACTCAATTACACCTAACATGAACAACAAACAAAAAATGAAAAAAAATAAGAACAGTAAATTGATTGTGGTATTCCTAAATCACTTTCACATCCAGTGTCCTAATCTTTTGAGTCACTTTTCAACTCAGAGCTATTGGTGTCCTTATTTCCCTACACTATTCCTTCCTTTGTTGAAAGTGCTTTGGTTACATAGCATTTCTTAGAAGAGTGGTCGAGTATTATCCAAGAGATTTTCTTCTAAGGCACTGGCACTCATTCTTTAAGTTTTAGTACAGAAACTTTTAAGATCTTAGCAAAGATCTCAAGAGAAAGTTTTTAGACAATATCTAGGACTCATACTCTTTCATCAAATGGTCACCAAATGGTTTGCTGCTTGAAAAGACAAGAGATTACAGTTCTCCTGTCATAGCATCTGCCAAAATAATGTTTATACAATGTCTTGCCTTGACAACTATTATTTGAAAGCCAACCAGAGGAAAATGACTATAAAAAATCATCTGTTGCTAGAAATATCATGATGTTTGAAATATTAAGAATATATGTAGGGGAAAAGTGCATGAGGGAGGATGGGAAGAATGGTATCTTACAGTAATGGAAAATGCCATATAACATAAAATATTAAGCTCATAGTCCAGCATAGTATTTTGGTCTTCTGTCAATTAACAGTGAAGTGAGAAAAAAAAAAAAAATGTCAGGAAAATAAGCTTAGGATCTTTGATAGATTCAGGTTTATTTTGCTGCTGTTCCACCTAAATGTACAACTTCATTACCAGATCCTTGTCAACACAGATATCCAATATCTAATCACACTATCACCTCCTGCCTACCAATTTATTGTGTGATGATGACTGTGTGTTGCTATGATGCTAGAATCCATCCCACTGGTATTTCAAATACCAGCAGGATCACTCATCGTAGACAGGTTGCAGCATAGTTTGCAGACTAAGGCAGACTAGGAAGAAAAACATGGTGATCAACTTCTGAAAATTATCCAGAGGAAACTCCATGGATCAAAATAGAACATTGTCCAATATGGTAACAGAAGATCAACTCCATAGGTTGGAAGGCATTCAAAATACACAGTGGCGAGGAACTTCTGGCAAGATGGTGCAATAGGCAGACAAGCTACGCAGACCCTCTTTAACAAAGGAAAAAAGAAAAGAAACAATTGACACAGATCCAGAAGATAATCCTGGAGCCCTGAGCTTTGAAAGGAAGGATACAGAGGTGGATTAAACATCATCTAGTAGAAGAACCTGAATGAAAACAGTGAGTAAGGAGACAAAACAGAGCTGCAGACTGTCAAATATCCTGATGGCATGGGCAGCCTGAATATTTCTAAGTGGTGTTAGGACCTAAGAATTAATCTAAAAGTTGGCCCTGCTCTCCAATGGCTGCATTGATGATGGGCTGGTGGATGATAGCTAAAAAGGGAACAGCAAAGATGGAGACAAACTGCTGTGGACTTTTGGCTGTCCAGAGGGCACAGCCATTTTGAATGTTTACAGATGATGGCATTTTTAGATATTTAAAGCAACAGCATTCTTATTCAGATTCCAGGGACCCAAGAATAGGCTCCACTTCTCAAAGACAGCACAGACATGCAGGAGGGTGATGACTGGAAAAGACACAGATGGTAAGTAAATGCTGCCAACCAGTGAATAGAGGAGCACAATACCCTGCTTACTCAGATGCATCCAAATATAACAAAGAAAACTAAAATCTTGGGTGAATCACTACTACATACAATCACAAGTTAAATATAAATGCAACAATGTCACAATGTCTTAGAGACAGCAGACCATCACAGTCCACACAAAGAAGCAAGATAAAGCAGGAGAAACCAGGGACCAGGATAAAGACCCAGAACACATCCCTGAGGAAGAAGTAGCATTGCTTGTTCCTGATAAGGAATTGAAAAGAATTATGTTTAAGTATTTTCAATGGACTAAGGGACAGATCAAGGAAAACACTGACAAAATTAAGGAAAACACAGACAACCTAGAACAATTTTGGAAGAAAATACAAGAACAAAATGACAAAATAAATGAAAAATCAAAAATGATACTAAATCTACAGATATAAATCCAGAAGATTAATACTAAATTTTAAGGAAGAAATAACACATGGAATGGGCAAAAGAGTAAAATTGAATCAATGGAAGACAGAATTAATGAGACTGAAGACAAATATCTGAATATTTCTTCAGAAAGTGATCAATCAGGAAAAAAAAAAAAAAAAAATCAAAACAAAATGAAGAAAGCCTAAGGATCATGTGGGATACCATCAAAAGGAATGACATGCATCTCATTGGAATGCCAGAACAGGAAGAGAAGAATAAAACCTCTGAGAAAATTAGTCAAGATATGCTGGAAGAGAAGTTTCCTGATATGATGAAAGATGAGAACACATACATTCAGGAAGTCCAATGAACCCCAAACAGGAAAGACCCCAAAAGAAAAGCACCAAGACATATCATCATCAAACTCACCAAAACCAAAGACAAACATAGAACCTGAAAGCAGCATGAGAAAAATGAAAAGTTACATACAAAAGGCAACCAGTTAGACTAAGCTCTGATTTCGCAGCAGAAACCATGCAGACGAGAAGACAATGGCATGATACATATAACATCATGAAAGAGAAAAAATTCCAACCAAGAATTAAATGCCCATCAAAATTGTCCTTCAAATATGATGGTGAAATTAGGAGATTTCCAGATAAGCAGTTATGGTGGTTATGTTTGTGTGTCAACTTGGCTGGGACTGGTTGAGTGGTTGGGCAGCTGAATGTAGTATTCCCCATGATGAGACTGGTAATCAACTGGGAGCAGCTGAGTAGCTGCCTTTGGGAATAGGGTCTGCTTCCCATATAGAAGTAACAGCTTTGGGAATGGTCTCTAGTTTATGGTACACTTGGATCCTGCATGTAACCATGTCATTGTTCAGCAGCCTGCCATGCTCTTCTGACCTTGGGACTTACAATGGACTTGAATGAATGGCCTGCCATGTGGTTTGGTAACATCAGGACTGTGCCATTTTATTTGTTGACTCTGGGCTTTTTTGCCTCAGCAGCTAATAGCTGTGTGAGTGAAGAAAAGCCTCTAGTTTCAGTGAGCCGGGAGCAAGAGGCAGAGCTGAAGCCAAAGGTTGAGGGGCTTTCACCCACCCCCTAGAGTCTGGCACTTTGAACTCAGACTTAAAGCCTCCAAACTGTAAGAGAATAAACTCCTGTTTGTTAAGTCCGTTCCATATGTGGTATATTTTTGACAGAGTGGGACTAGGTAACCAGAACAGCAGAAATTAAGGGAATTTGTTAAAACCAGACCAACCTTACAAGAGATACTAAAGGGAGTCCTTTGAACAGAGAACCAATAATAGCAAACAACAACTGACCATTAATACACAAGATGACATAACCCAGAAACCAACACAAGTATGGAGAGATTGGGATTATTGTAAATAATCTCTAGTAGATTGCCCAACCTTCCTTCTGAGGAGTGGCTGGTAAGTTTGAACCGTCAGCCTTCTGATTAGCAGTCAAATGTCTTAGGTACTATGCTACCTGAGAAACCATAAGATAGATCTACATAAATGGAAGAACATATCATGTTTGTGGATAGGAAGATTGAACATTGTGAAAATGTCAGTTCTAACCAAAGCAATCTATGCACTCAACGCAATCTCAATCCAGAACCCATCAACATTCTTTAAGGATATGGAAAACCAATCACTAACTTTACATGGAAAAGGAAGAGACCTAAGATAAGCAAAGCACTATTGAAAAAGAAGAACAAAGTAGAACACTGCCGGATCTCAAAACCTGCTATAAGCCACAGTAGTCAAAACTACCTGGTACTCGAACAACGACAGAAACATAGACCAATGGAATAGAATTGAGAACCCAGAAATAGATCCATCAACCTATGATCAGCTGATCTTTGAGATAGAGCCAAAATCCATTAAATGAGTAAGAAATTGTTTAACAAATGGTGCTGGCAAAACTGGATATTCATTTGCAGAAAAATGAAAAAGATCTGTACCTCACACCATACACAAAAACTAACTCCAGATGGATAAAAGACTTAAATGTGGAACCTAAAATTATAAAGTTCCTCAAGGTAAAAATAGAGGCAAATTTAGGGACCCTAATTCATGGCATAAATAGCCTATCAAACATAACCCAAAATACACAAACAGCAGAAGATAAACTAGATAAATGGGACCTTGTAAAAATTAAATTTTTATGCTTCAAAAGACTTCTCCAAAAGAGTAAAAAGAGAGCCCATAGACTAGGAAACAGTTTTTCACAATGACATACCTGACTGCAAACAGGGCAAGGAGGACACATCTCCCGACCTCCTCTAACCACACAAGAGGAAGACAGAGTCACAATCAATAGTCCAAGGCCTATTACTGCAAGGCCAGACATGCTGCCTCCCTCCAGCCTTTCCTCCCAAAGCACCCACCACCTCTCTCCTGGGTTCGATAATTCACTGCAGTGGCCACACAGAACTCACAGATTATGGGGTT
>NW_006921838.1:1736901-1763770 GCF_000298275.1 Orycteropus afer afer
GAGAGCCAGGACAAGAACAGATATATGCACACCCATGTTCATAACAGCACTATTTACAATAGGAAAAAAATGGTACCATTAGGATTAGAGAGGACACAGAATTGTGCACGTAAAATATAAACAACAGCGGCTAATACCAGTATGTCCACAATACTGCATTGTCATTAACACCAAACACCAGACTACAGATAAACACATAAATATCTAAGATCAGACGGGGGTCAGTGAACAAGATTATACTCTAGACCAAGGATAGATTCAGCTGAGGCTAATCTTGCACAGATACCAGTGATACAAAATACCCAAAATCCTTGCAGAAACAACAGAAGACAGACATACAGTAATCCCTCACAGACAGCCAGACACTGTGTGAGAGAGATCCAATGGATCTACCATCTCAGGACCATAGTACTGGGGTGACACCAGACTCAATTAGCACAAGAAAATACATAGAAATCTTGTTCCTCAACCTACATTGGTGAGTAGTGACTGGTGTCTTAAAAGCTTTCAAGTGGCCAGCGAAGATGCAGCTAATTGTCTCTCATCATCAGAAGTGAAGAAGAGTGCAAAAAGCCAAGGGCATTTGGAAGCAATCACCCCTAGGACATGATGGACTTTGAGACCACAAGATCTAGATGGTGCCCGGCTACCAATGCCAACCACTCAGGAAGAGATTAAAACTGGAGATCCTGTATAGAGTGGGAGGAAAAATGTGGAATGAAATCCATAAACACAATAATGACCAGAATTACTGGTCAGATGGAGTCTGGTAAGACCTCCAATGCTATGGCCCTTGGATACATTTTGGGCCTGGAGAAAAACTCACTCCCAGGGGTTGGCTCTCAGCCTAATAGTAAACAAGATATACACCCAGACAAAGAAAGGAAAAAAAAAAAAAAAAAGACAGAAACAACCTAGGTGTCCATCAACAGAAGAATGGATAACTCTTCTGTGATACATACACACAATGGAATATTATGCAACCCTAAAGAATAATGTAGAATCTGCAAAATACCACATAACATGGATGAACTTGGAAGACAGTATGCTGAGTAAAATAAGTCAATCACAGAAGGACAAATATGCTATTAGTTCATTATTGCAAAAAGTCAAGGAAAGGATTATATATTGAAGGAAAGTCTTTGTCACTTACCAGGGGTGGGAGGGGAGAGGAGAGAACACTGCAAAAAAAAAAAAATAATAATAATAATAAAAATGCATTGGCCATGTCACTTTAGTTTTGTACATTTAACTGTACATAAATTATATTGCAATAAAATGTATTTAAAGACAAATTTAGTGGATTTGAGGTACTAAGATTTTTCCTATTTAAAACTTTCTACAAAAGAGTAGTCTACATGTTCTACAATAAAGAAAATGAGTTGTGAATTTAGTTGTTTCAACAATTGATGTAAAATTCTATTGATCTCCCTCAGTGAAAAACTGACTTCCACCAATTTTACTTTAAATGGCTCAGTTTTGATGCTTGTTTTATCATAAATGTGATCATTATAAATGAACAAATGAAAATATGTCATAAAAGAAAATTTAATAATAAGAAAAAATATTATAACAAAATACTATATTTTATTTTTAGATAGATTTTTGCTTTGGACTACTGATGCCTCTATTTTCTTGATATCCTAAGCACGTGCTTAACTTGATTATCGGGTAATCCATCTCTGCTTACGATTCAATATAAAGATCATTAAAATTATATTTTGCATTCAAATGCCTGTTCAATGTTAAATAAAGTCTTCATGTTAAAATTCAATTCAAAACATAACACTGGTGTAGGAAGTATACTTATATCATAAATTAGGATAGATATCATTAAAATATAAGGTCTGAATAAATCTTCCTTGCCTAAGGCATTTGACTGCTAACCAAAAGGCTGGCAGTTCAAATCCACCAGCCACTCCTCGGAAAGATTGGAAATCTATTTCCATAGTGATACAGCCTTGGAAACCCAATGAAGGGTCACTATGAGTTGGATCTGCCTTGATGGCAGTGAATTTGTTGGGTTTTTTTGGTTTTGACTTGAAATTTAACCACAAATTTAGTAAAAAATGAACAGTGCATCTAATGTAATCTGGTAGTTTTTGCCTGTCCAACTTTGTTGTTTTTGTTGTTGTTGTTTTTATGTGCCAGCGAGTCAGACCCGACTCACAGCGACCCCTCCTTGAGTTTCCAAGGCAGTATCACTATGAAGTAGATTGCCCCGTCTTCCTTCCGAGGAGTGGCTGGTGGGTTTGAACCACCAACCTTCTGGTTAGCAGTCAAGTGCCTTAGGCGCTATGCTACCAGAGCTCCTTGTCCAACTTTATTTAAGTTTAATTTTTATGCAACTGAATTTTTTGTATAGAATAGGAGAGACTCTGAAGACTACATGCTAGTTCTGGATTAATCTTGTTGGTCCAGGTTGTGGCCTGTATTTATCAACCAAAATATATAAAGAGATATAAAAAGATCATAATGAAAGCTTTGACTGGACATGTGAGAATGGATAATAACAGTGGAAGTAGTATATGTGTTGTTGGTGGTTACGGAAAATCATTTTGTGTTAACATGAGGAAGAAACATTAGACATTTTTTGTCACAGGAAAGAAGACATTAGATCTATCAGGTCTACTTGGTTAGTATAAATAGTCCAAACTAAAATGATAGCTTTGAATTTTCTCAGGATCCATTTGAAACAAGTGCTTAGAATTGATTTTTTTTCTTTTTTCTTTTGGGGCAACTTGATGCATCATTGGTTCTAGGATTAGAATGCCTGAGTGTTAATTCTGGCTTTAAACTTCTCATCTGTGACATGGCCTTATACTTGTAGCTACCCGGTAAGGTTCTTAGAAGAATTAGTTGAAGTAATTCATGTAAAGCAACTGAAATATTGTCCAATGTAGGAAAAATGATAATTAAGTGTTAACTGTTTTTAGAGGGAAAAAAAATGAACCATTATAGCCTATCATAAGCTCTACGTCTCCTCAAGTCCCCAACTTCTTTGCCATTATACAGATATGTGTTTCAGGGGGAGACTAAATGAAGAGCATAAAACACTACTGGATTTCATAAGTATAAGCGGAGACAACAAATTTCCTAGATTGGGTAAAATTTTACCTAGCTGAAGGATTATTAAAAGTTCTTTGCCAAGTTATAATAATAAAAATTAGAATAAGTTTCTCTGTATGTAGTTTTTCTTATTGAACTAGCTTTTGTTGTTGTCATAGAATATGTTTAATCCTGCATTCCCTTGTCAAACCCTTTCAGTTATTTTGATGAGTACAATTGAACCTTTCATATAGAAATGTGTGTATGTATAGATACAAACCAAAACCAGTTGTCATCAAGTCAATTCTAACTCATGACAGAATAGAACTATGCTCCATAGCATTTTCAAGGCTGTGACATTTGGAAACATATTGCTAGACTTTTCTTCCAAGGTGTCTCTGTGTGGACTCAGATCACCAACATTTCATGCAGTAGTCTACTGCGTAACAGTTTGTGCCACCCAGGAACTTTCTCTATGTATGCAAATACAAATACATATAAGTACATTTAAATAAAACTAAAGATGTTTAGGTGCAAAGATAGCCATTGAGTCAATAAATGGTATTGTGCTAGATTCTGGAAATACAGTCATGAAAGACAAGCTCTGATCCTGAAGATACATACTATCATTTGGGAGAGACATATTTAAAGAAAAGTTGCACTGCAGTGTGATAAATAGTAGGTTGGACACATGAGTTAAATGCTTCTTTTGAAGTGCACAATTCATGAACTACATTAAAGTAAGTGGGTAAGACTGAGTACACTTTTAAGAATTAACAAAATAAAAACGTTATAAAGATACTGTAAACTTCCACTACACTTGTGTTTAATTATGTTAATGCAAGTAATAATGAGCTTCAGTAGTAGGGAAAGAATTTGAATGAGCAAAATACTTAACAGCATATATTTTAAATTTTATTTTCCATATGCAAGTTGTAAAACTAAAGTGAAAAGTTGTTGGTTATAGACATTCATAGGAGCTCTGGTAGCATAGTGCCTAAGGCACTTGACTGCTAACCAGAAGGCTGGTGGTTCAAACCCACCAGCCATTCCTCGGAAGGAAGATGGGGCAATCTACTTCCGCAGTGATACCGCCTCAGAAACCCAAGGAGGGGTCGCTATGAGTCGGTCTGACTCGACGGCACATAACAACAACAACAACATAGACATTCATAGAAATATAAGCTATATAATTTACTAGAAAAAAAAAGTGAGAGAGAGATAGAAAGCCATTTAGTTTGCATACACCAACATGTTAAAACATACAGTGGTAGAGTAAGTTCTGATTCTCCTTTGTCCCATAGGCATGACTCTGCAGATATTGAACTTAATTCTGGGACCCTCATCTTAAAGAATATAAACAAATTGAAAGGAGAGAAAGTAGTAAAAATAGGTGAACACAAATATTGTAATATGGAAATGGGTTGAGGAAACTAGGCATAAATCGCTCAGGTATGACTCTGTGGGGCAGCATAAAGTTGTTTTCCAATATTATAAGAGGAATTAGACCATGTTCTATGTTGTATGACAGAAGTAGGATGATTGGATAAATATATTAGTTTCATTCTATAATGGAACTTTAATTTTCAAAGATTTAAAAATATAGAATGAGCTGTCCTAAGATGTAGAGGGGTCATCATTTTATATTTGTGCACAGGGAAGAACATGTCTGTGGATTTGCTCTGGAGGGATTAAAACATCACATGGGTAGACACTGCTTAATGTTCTCTCCAATGTTGCTAGATTCTGGTTCTAAAGTGGAAAACTGGATTAATATGTACTTGACCAAAGTTAACTAATGAAAACTTAGAATGGATTGAATGATGAATAATGTTCTGGACTACATTCAAGTCTAGAGAAATAAAATTACACCACTGGTGACCCTCAGGCTGTCAGAGAAATGAGGTGTCTATCTCACGAGGCTATTACAGTCAGCAAAAATTTAAATAATGACAATTAAAGGATGGCTGGCTTCCCTAACTAATGAAAGTTCAATATCTTCTAATTATATTTGGGGCACAGGATGGTTGCAAAATATGCCTTACTAGTTCTAATGCAGTCCTGCAATGAGTTGTTCCATTTCAGCTCTATGCTATATGGTTTTAAATCTCTTGAGCATATGAAATATGCTATTGCCAAAGGACAAGGAACTCAATGTTTTTGACATGGTAGAGGAAAGTGGGCACTTAGGGAACAAGCATTTTAAAAATTCAATTCATTCTGCAGTGATTTATTACTGTTAGCTGTGTACCAATCTCTGTGCAAGGTGATGTTAACAGTGCAATGATCAATAAGGCATGAAACTTGCCCTCAAGGTGCTCACTGTCTAGTGGGAGAGCAAAATATATTTAAAATACCTTTTGCAGAGTGAGGAAAGTACATTAGTGAAGCTGTGCACAGAAGGCCATGGGAATGAATACAAGTGAGCAATTGGATGTCCTATGTAGGTGGTAGTGTTAGTGGAGGAGGAGATGTGTCAGAAATCTAAGAACAGGAAATCACATTTGAGCTTGTGCTAAAGTAATGTGCAATTCATTGGATTAAGGTTTTTAGACACTATGCAATAGGCATTATAATTAAAGCAAGCTATATGAGCAACAACATGATTCAGTTAGTGTGAATTTTACTGTTAGTTGCTATTGTCTTTGAGTTGACTGACCCATGGTGACTCTGTGAAAAACAGAACAGAACATTGCCCAGTGCTAAACTGCCTTCATGATTATTGGTATGCTCAAGTCCATTGTTGTGGCCATGGGTTTTTTTTTTTTTTTGCCAGGTTTCCACCCCTCCCCTTTCACCTCTGGTAACCCACAAAGAAATTCCTTCTATATATAAACGTATCTTTGACTTTTTAGAACAATGAATTAATACTATATCAGTCCTTTTGTGATTTACATATTTCACTCAGCATTGAGGTGGTGGAGTTTTCTATAAATTTTGGAGATAAGTCTTTTGTCAGATATGTCATTGCCAGATATTTTTTCCCAATCTGTGGGTTCTGTTTTTACTCTTTTGGAGATGTCTTTTGAAGTCCATAGAATTTTGCAGATTATACTTTATTCTTTAGGGTTGCATAGTATTCCATTGTGTGTATGTACCATAGTTGGGTTATCCATTCTTTTGTTGATGGGCACCTAGGTGGTTTCCATATTTGTGATATTGTAAATAATGCTGTGACAAACATGGGTGTGCATATATCTCTTCTTGTCCTGGCTCTCACTTCTTTAGGATGTATACCTGGGCCTAGGATTGCTGGATCAAATGGTATTTCTAATTCCAACTTTTTAAAGAATCACCACACTACTTTCCACACTGGTTGTATCATTTTACAGTCCCACCAGCAGTGTATGAGAGTCCCAATCTCTCCACATGCTCACCATCATTTATTATACTCTGTCATGTTGAAATTTGCTACTAGTGCTGGGGTGAGATAGTGTCTCGTTGCTGTTTTGACTTTCATCTCTCTCATGGCTAATGATTTTGAACATTCCTTCATGTGTTTGTTGGCTGCCTGAATATCCTCTTTGGTGAAGTGTCTATTCAAGTCTTCTGCCCAATTTTCCATTGAATTGTGTGACTTTTTGTTGTTGAGGTGTTGGAGTTTTCTATAAATTTTAGAGATAAGTCTTTTGTCAGATATGTCATTGCCAAATATTTTTTCCCAATGTGTGGGTTCTGTTTTTACTCTTTTGGAGATGTCTTTTGAAGTCCATAGCATTTTAACTTTTATAAGGTCCCATTCGTCTAGTTTATCTTCTCCTGTTTGTGCATTGTGGGTTGTGGTTGACAGCTTATTTATGCCATGAATTAGAGCAGGCAAATTTGCCCCTATTTTTCCCTTGAGGCACTTTATAGTCTTAGATTTCACATTTAAATGTTTGATCCATCTGGAGTTAGTTTTTGTGTATGGTGTGAGGCATGGATCTTGTTTCATTTTTCTGCAAATGAATATCCAGTTTTGCCAGCGCCGTTTGTTAAAGAGACTATCTCTTCCCCATGTAATAGATGTCAGCCTTTTGTCAAAAATCAGCTGACCATTGGTCAATGGATCTATTTCTGGGTTCTCAATTCTGCTCCATTCGTTCTATGTGTCTGTCATTAAACCGATGCCAAGCAGTTTTGAGTGGCTATACAGCAGGTTTTGAGATCTGGGAGTGTGAGATCTCCTGTTATTGTTTGTCTTCTTCAGTGGTGAGTTGCTTATCCAAGGTCTCTTTCTTTTCCATATAAAGTTAGTGACTGATTTTTCCATATCCTTAAAGAATGTTGATGGAATCTCGATTGGGATTGCATTGAATATACATATTGTATTGGGCAGTATTGACATTTTCCCAATGTTCAATCTTCCTATCTATGAGTGTGGTATGTTCTTCCAATTATGTAGATCTCTTATGGTTTCTTGAAGTAGTCTTTTATAGTTTTCTTTGTAAGGGTCTTTTGTTTCCCTAGTGAGATTTATTCTAAAGTATTTTATTTTATTTTTTATTAGGATTTTTGTTTGTTTGCTTGTTTTTCTGTTTTTTAAATTGTGATTGGGGTGAAAGTTTACAGAGCAAATTGACTTTCCATACAGCAGTTCACATACACTTTGTTTCATGACATCGACTACAATTTACCGCATTGCAGCAGCTCCCCTGCCACTTCCCGCCATAGTTACCTCTTCCCTATGTCTTTCCCTCCATGCACTCCTGCCCTGTGAGCTGTCTCCCTGTGCATACACAGCCCTTCTATCCTCCCACGATTATTCCCTCCAAGGAGTGTATCTACCTAGTGTAATGTTTACTTCATATGCCTGTCTTTTGTTTGGCTGGAAGCCACAGGTGTGGATTCAATTCCAGACCTGAAGGGCAGCTAGAGGCAATAGTCTCAGGTGTTCTATCAGGTTCTATCAGACCAGAAAACCTGGTCCTTTCCCCCCCACACCAAATGATTTTGAGTTGTGTTCCACAATTGTTCTCCCACCCTATCCAGGATCTCCTACATAGATCCCCATTCAAGTGGTTGACAGTGGTAGCTGGGCACCAGCTAGCTCTTCTGGTCTCAGACTTTTATCGGCTGAGGATCTCATGATGTGCTAGCCACTTGGACTAATTGTTTTCATAAATCTTTGGTTTTCTTCATTCTTCTTTATTCTGGATGAGGAGAGATACATTGTTGCATCTAGATGGCTGCTTGAAAGCTTTTAAGATCCCAGTCGCTACTTGCCAAAGTAGGATGTGGAACAATGTTTTGTGTAGTATGTTATGCCAATTGAGCTTGATGTCCCCTGTGACTACGGTTCCAAACCCACAGGTCCAACAACTTACTCCCTCTGGATAGCAGCTTGTGGCCAAGAAGTGACTACAACCTTGTCCCTTGTCATCTCTACTATATATCTGGGAATTCTTGCAGAACATAGCAATACACTTGTAGAAACATTGTCTGCCAACCCAACACATGGTCTTGGGAACACTCTCTCCTGCATAGGCATAGCTAATAGTTCAGCCTGTACACCCATCTATTTCCCCATATATTCATGTTTGCCTTCACTGACAACCAGTACTATATGTGCAAAAGGATTCATCTTTGTTATCTGTATCTCCCATGTACCTCTCTATGTCTTCCTCTTCCTCAATGCCACCATCTTGATCACTCACATTGTCCTTCTCTTTGCCCAAATCAATACTTGTCTCTACCTATCTAACAGTGTTCCCTCTCCTTTCCTCCCTCCTCTGGTAACCCACAAATAAAATTTCCTGCCATATAGAAACCTTTCCTTGACTTTTTACAGTAATGGACTAATACAATATTTGTCCTTCTGTGATTGACTTATTTCACTCAACATAATGTCCTTCAAGTTCATGCATATCATGTGGTGTTTGGCAGATTTTATGTAATTCTTTAGGGTTGCATAGTATTCCATTCTGTGTATGTACCACAGTTTACTTATCCATTGTTCAGTTGATGGACACCTAGGTTGTTTCCATCTTTTGGCTATTGTAAATAGTGCTGCAACGAACATGGGCATGCATATGTCTGTTCTTATCCTGGCTATCACTTCTTTAGGATATTTACCTAATAATTTAATTACTGGGTTAAGTGGTATTTCTAATTATAAAGTTTTAAGGAATTATCATACTGCTTCTCACAGTGGTTGTATCATTTCACAGTCCCACCAGCAGTGTATGAGAGTCCCAATCTCTCTGCATCCTCACCAGCATTTGTTTTTTCTGTTTTGTTGAACTTTGCTACTAGTGCTGGGACAAGATGGTACCTATTTGTTGTTTTGATTTGTGTCTCTCTAATGGCTAATGCTCAGAAGGAAGATGGGGCAATCTACTTCCGCAGTGATACTGCCTCAGAAACACAAGGAGGGGTCGCTATGAGTCAGGTCTGACTCGATGGCACATAACAACAACAACAATGGCTAATGATCATGAGCATTTCTTCATATGTTTGTTGGCCACCTGAATATCCTCTTTGGTGAAGTGTTCATTCAAGTTTTCTGCCCATTATTTAATGGGATTATTTGTCTTTTTGTTGTTGAAGTTTTGGAATTTTCTATAAATTCTAGAGATAAGTCCTTTTTCAGACATGTCATTGACAAATATTTTTTTCCCAATCTGTAGGTTCTCTTTTGACACTTTTGGAGAATCTTTAGTAGCACATAAAAATTTAATTTTTAGAAAGCGCCATTCATCTAGTTTCTCTTCTGCCATTTGTGTATTTTGGGTTATGCTTCATAGTCCATTTATCCCATATATTAGGGTCTCTAAATTTGCCCCTAGTTTTTCCTTGAGGAACTCTATAGTTTTAGGTTTCACATTTAAGTCTTTGATCCATCTGGAGTCAGTTTTTGTTTATGGTGTGAGGTACAGATCTTGTTCCATTTTTCTGCAAATGGATATCTAGTTCTGCTACCACCATTTGTTAAAGAGACCACTTATTACCCATTTAATGGATTTTGGCCCTTGGTCAAAGATCAGCAGACCACAGGTCAATGGATCTATTTCTGGGTTCTCAATTCTATTTCATTGGTCTATGTGTCTGCCATTCTACCAATACCAGGCAGCATGGACTACTGTGACTGCATAGCAGGTTTTGAGTCCAGTGGTGTGAGACCTCCTACTCTGTTCTTTTTCAATATTGCTTTGCTTATCTGAGGTCTCTTTCCTTTCCATATAAAGTTAATGATTGTTTTTTTTCCATATCCTTAAAGTATATTGATGGGATCTGGATTGGGATTGCATTGAAAATATATATTGCTTTGGGTAGAATTAGAATTGACATTTTCATAATGTTCAATCTTCCTATCCACAAGCATGGTATAGTCTTCCATTTATGTAGATCTTTTATGGTTTCTTAGTCTATTATAGTTTTCTCTGTACAGGTCTTTTGGGTCCCTGGTAAGATTTATACCCAAGTATTTTATTTTTATGGTAGCTATTGTAAATGGTAGTGATTTCCTTATTTATTTTTCAGTAATATCTTTGCTGGTGTAGAGGAATCCAGCTGATTTTTGGATGTTGATCTTGTATTCTGCCACAATGCTAAATCTCTCAATTAGTTTCAGTAGATTTTTATAGAGTTTCTTGGGTTTTCTAGGTGTAGGATCATATCATCAGCAAATAGGAATGATTTTACTTCTTCCCAATTAGGATGCCTTTGATTTATCTTTCTTGCCTTATTGCCCTGTCTAGGACTTCCAGTTCAATGTTAAACAGACGTGGTGATAGAGGGCACTCTTGTCTGGTTCCTGTTCACAAGGGAATGGTTTCAGTCTCTCTCCAATGGGTATAATGTTGACCGTTGGCTTTGCATATATGGCCTTTATGATGTTGAGTATTTTCCCTTCTATTCCTATTTTGCTGAGAGTTTTTATCAGGAATTGCTATTGGATTTTATCAAATGTCTTTTCTGCAAGTCTGCTAATTTTTTCTATTGTCTTTCTATTTTCTATTTATTTTATTTCCACTTGAATCTTTAGTATTTCTTTTCTTCTGGTGACTGTAGGCTTTTTTTGCTTCTCTTTTCCTAAATGCTGGAGATCTTGGGTTATGGTATTGATTTTGGCTCTTTCTTCCTTTTTTTTTTTTCACATATGCACTTATTGCTATAAATTGGCTCTGATCACTGCTTTTGCTGTATCCCAAAGATTTGGATATGTTGTGCTTTCATTCTCATTTGATTCAAGGAATTTTTTAATTTCATTTATTTTTTAAATTTCTTCTATTAACCAGTCATTCTTAAGGAGAGTGTTGTTCAGCTTCCATGTGTTTGTTCTCTTTCCATTTAAATTCATATTGTTGATTTCTAATTCTACAGCATTGTGATCTGAGAAGATGCTTTGAAATATGTCAATGCTTTTAAATTTATTGAGGCTTTCTTTGTGACCTAACATATGATCTATCCTGGAGAACGTTCCATGTGGTATGGAAAAGAATATATATTGTGCTGTTGTTGAGTGAAGTGTTCTGTAGATATCTATAAGGTCAAGTTGGTGGATTGTAGTGTTTAGTTCTTCTGTGTCTTTGTTGAGTTCTTTCTAGTCCTATTTTTCCTTGAAAGTGGTGTATTAAAGTCTCCTACTATTACTGTGTAGAAGCTCTGATAGCATAGTGCCTAAGGCACTTGACTGTTAACCAGAAGGCCGATGGTTCAAACCCACCAGCCACTCCTCAGAAGGAAGATGGGGCAATCTACTTCCTTAGTGATATTGCCTCGGAAACCCAAGGAGAGGTCGCTATGAGTTGGGTCCAACTTGATGGCACATAACAACAACAACTATTATTGTGGAGTCATATATTTGTATTTTCATTTCTGTTAGACTCTGGTTTATGTATTTTGGGACCCTTTCATTGGGTGCATAGATATTTATTATTGTTATTTCCTCTTGTTCAATTGATCCTTTAATCATCATATGATGTCTTTCTGTATCTCTTATGGTGGTTTTTGTCTTAAATTCAATTTGTTCAGAAATTAATACTGCCACTCCTGCTTTATTGTTATTATTATTATTATTACTGTTTGTTTGATATATCTTTCCCAAAACTTGGATTTTTAGTTTATTTTTGTCTTGTCTCTAAGGTGTGTCTCTGGTAGACAACATGTTGATGGGTCATACTTTCTTATCCAGTCTGCCACTCCCCATCTCTTGAATGTTACATTTAATCTTTGACATTCAGTGTAATCATCAACAAGTATGACTTTCTTGCTGTCATTTAGTCATATGCTTTTTTGTGGTGTTGCTGATTTTTTTGTTCCATATAATTTTCTGTGCTGACCTTGTATTGTTTATGAATTATGTTATCACTTCCTTTGCTGCTATTGTTTTAGTATTTGCTAAATATTTGTGCTGGTCCTCTTTTTTATCTTGATGTGAAGGTTTATCATTTTTTTTTTTAAGTTACCCTGTGATTTATCATTTTCTTCCAAATTTAGAAGAATCTGTTCTGTCTTGCAGTTGTCTTGACTTTCCTACCTTTTAGAAGTTCTGTAAATACACAATTTTTCCCCTCTTTTTGGTTTGTAGTTGTCCTCATTTGTCAATTGATGTCTCTGGTTCCATGTTTACAATCTTGTAAGCTTATTTTACTTTGGATACTTCTATAACTTGGTTGGTTTCTGGCTTATGTCAGCATCTGTGTTAATGGTGGGTTGTTGTTTGCTGTTGTTGGTTCTCTGTCCAAAGGACTCCCTTTAGGATTTATTGCATGGTTGTTCTGGTTTTAACAAGCTCCCTTAATTTCAGTTTATTTGCAAATGTCCTAATTCCACCATCTTATTTGAGGGACAGTTTTGCTGGGTATGTAATTCTTGGTTGGTACTTTTTTTTTTTTTCTTCTTTCAGTGTTTTATATATACCATCCATTGCCTTTTTGCCTGCATGCTTTCTACTGAGAAATCAGAGTTTAGTCTTACTGGTTGCCCTTTGCAGGTAACTTTTATTTATCCCATTCTGCTTCCAGGATTCTTTGTTTGTCTTTGGTTTTGGTAAGTTTGATAATGATATATCTTGGTGATTTTCTTTTGGGGGTCTATCCCATTTGGGGTTCATTGGACTTTTTGAATGCATATATTCTCATGTTTCATTATACCAGGAAGATTCTCTTCGAACAAATCTTTGACAATTTTCTTTGTGGTTTTATTTGTCTCTTCCTCTTCTGGAATTCCGATTACGTGTAGGTTATTACTTTTGATGGTATCCCACATGAACCTTAGGCTTTCTTCACTTTGTTTGGATATTTTTTGTTTTTTTTCTGATTGACCTGTTTCCAAAGAATTATTGAGGTATTTGTCTTCAATCTCGCTAATTCTGTCTTGCATTGATTCAATTCTACTCCTTTGCCCATTCAATGTGTTATCTATTTCTGAAAATTTAGTATTAATCTTCTGGATTTTTATCTATAGGTTTTGTATCATTTCTAACTTTTCATTATTTTGTCATTTTGTTCTTATATAGTGTTTTGAAATTGTTCTAGGGTTTTCTCTTTGTTTTCCTGAATTTTATCAGTGTTTTCTTTATCTGTCTCTCAATCTGTTGAAGGTACCTAAATATAATTCTTTTGAATTCCTTAACAGGGAGTTTCAATACTGTTTCTTCCACAGGGATGTGTTCTGGGTCTGCATTCTGGTCCCCTGTTTCATGTGCTTTATCTTGCTTCTTTGTGTAGACTGTGATGGTCTGTTGTCTCTGAGACATTGTGACATTATTATATTTATATTTAATTTGTGATTGTATATTGGAGTGATTTGCCCAAGATTTTGTTATGTTTGGATGTATCTTAGTAATAGGGTACTATGCACCTCTATTTGCTAGTTGGCAGCACTTATACACTCACCACCTGTCTCCTTTCCCACTGTTAGTCTCCCATATGTCCCTGCTGTCCTTGGGAAGTGGAGCCTATTCTTTGATCCCTGGAATCCAAATAAGAATTCTGTCACATTAAATATCCAAAATGGCTTCTGCTTATAAGCAATCAGGAGCTCCAGTAGCATAGTGCCTAAGATATCTGACTGCTAGCCAGAAGGCTGTGGTTCAAACCCATCAGCCACTCCTCAGAAGGAAGGTTGGGCAGTTTACTTCCATAGTGATACTGCCTTGGAAACCCAAGGAGGGGTCAGTATAAGTCAGATCCAACTCCACAGCAGTGAGTTTGGATTGGTTTTGGTTTGTAAACATTCAAAATGGTTGTGGCCTCAGTCACTTTAAATATCCCAAATAGCTGCCACTTGTAAATAATCAAAATGACTGTGCCCTTCTGAGAGCTGAAAGTCCACAGCTCAGGTTGTCTCCTTCTTTGCTATTTCCCTTCCTAGTCATCGTTCACCAGTGCAGTCATCTTGGCAGCCCTGGCAACACAGGCTGTTCTTTAGGTCAATTCTCAGGTCTCAGCTTTACTTAGAAATATTCATGCCATTGGTGTCATCAGAGTATCTGACAGTCCACAGCTCCATTTGTCTCCATACTCACTGTTTTCATTTAGGTTCTTCCAACTAGTTGGTGCCTAATTCACTTCTGTATACTTCCTTTCAAACTCAGGGTTCCAGGATTATCTTCTGCATCTCTGTCAATTAGTTTCTTTTTTCTTTGTTGAATAGGGTCTGTGTAGCTTGCCTGCATACTATGCCATCTTACCAGAAGTCCCTCCACTAAAATTTTTTTAATGCAGTTCATGTCATTCCATTAAATAGCATTCCATTAAATAGCATTTGCCATTTTTGTTCTTTAATCAGTAATATTATAGTTGCTTTTAAAAAGAAGTTTCATAATGGATATACACACAAATAATTATTCTGTGTTACCAATATCTAAATCTTAATGTCTTTCTTAAATTATATGTTAATTCTGCAACAAAGAAAAATAAATTGGAACTAAATATCTTTTTATGTTTAAGAAAGAGCTGCAATTTTATTTCAAGTATTCTTCTCAATAGATTTTAAAAAGAGATGTAGCCTAAAGAAAGCTTCATTAATGTAATCATCACTAATATGAATTGTGTCTTGTGTTTTTTACTTATTTTACATATTTTTATATCCTTGTTAATGGAATTTTTTAGTTTATCAAATCTCAGACTTTCCCATAGCCATATCTGTTCTTTCTCTGAATTTCTTTGAAAGGGATGATATTTACTACTGTATTTTTATGTATTCTTTCATACATTCAGTACTCATAATGATATTATTGAACAATTACACTGTGTGGGATCACATTTATTAAGGGTTTCAAAGAATATAAACACCACTGCCATTGAATCAATTCCAATTCCTAGCCACCCTATAAGACAGGGCAGAATTTTTCTTTAGGGTTTCCAAGCCTGTAACCTCTACAGAAGCAAACTGCCACATCTTTCTAGTACAGGGCCGTGGGTTCCAACTGCAGCCCTTTCAGTTAGCAGCCGAATGCTTTAACCATGGCATTCCCAGGGCTCCTTCAAAAGGCTGTACCCCTTATTTAATACTCACAAAACTGAGGTGCCATTATTATTTTACAGATGTGAATACTAAAGTTTAGAGATTTTTAAGTAGCTTCCCAAAGTCACCGAAAAAGGTTTGTATCAGATTCAGCATTTAAACCTCAGACTCTCTGACCTCAAGACACAGGTTCTAATGGCTATTATACAGGAATACATCACTTAATGTCCATGACAGGCCCTGTGAAATATGATGTGATGCAGTTTGGACATTGTATGACACAATATTATATACAAGCAGTCTCTGTATAATCTGTAGTTAAATCCTGGTAAAGCTTATTATATTAAAACCTCATTGAGAGTACATGGACAAAGCCCTAGAGTTATATCCACTGGATATTGAAGATGGGCCTGGCCCATTGTGTGGATGAGGCACAGAGGCTCCGCCCACAGCCACAGCCAGATCAGGATTTTGAACATGTCTAGGCACATGGTAGGAAGGGAGGAAGGGCTCTCTCCCCAGCACAGGGACCACCGAGAGGTGGCCGCAGAGACTGAGCTTCTCGGAGTGCTGCTGGTAGTGGAGGCCCTGGCTGCCTCATCTCTGTTAGTACAGCTGCTTGACGATCATGTACAGCCACCACCACTGCCAGCAGCCAGTGAGTGCTGCAGGACAGCAGGACCTGCAACAGAAGCCAGGTGCAACAGCTAGTTCTGCTCTGCAGGGAATGGAAGGCTACAGGACTCCTGGATTGATGAATAAAGCCAGGAGTGGGGCCGGGGGGAGGAGGCAGAGGAACAAGCACTGTGATGATTGAGAAGCACCTTGGAGGCCTGTTGCTCCTTCACTCTGGAGATTTGGAATTGTAAAACCATTAGGAGAAAATAATAGACAAAAGGATTGCAGTGTTACCTTTATTTAAAAAACAAACAAAAAGCTTTATGGGAACACAAATGTGTTGCTATTAAGACAGATACCTGTACTTCATCTGATGTATGTGCAAATAAGCTAATGTCTAAGTTTAAAGAGAGAGCCATGGGCCTGCAACCTCAGCATCATTTGGGAAAAAACAAAAACCCACTGTCATCAAGTCGGATCCAATGTATAGCAACCCTTCCTTGGGTTTCTAAGGCAGTATCATTATGGAAGTAGATTGCCCAACCTTCCTTCCAAGGAGCAACTTGTGGATTTGAATCGTTGAATCATCACTGGTGGCACTATGCTACCAGAGCTTGTTAGAAATACAGAATCTCAGGCCCTCCCCTGAGGATGATGAATATGAATCAGTACTTTAATAAGATCTCAGATGATTATTTTGTGCTTTAAAGTTTGAAAAACACTATCTAGTGGAGGCTAGTATGTTGGTTTCTTAACATCTATCCCATCCTTCGTCAGAATGGTTCTGATTTTAGTTGAGGGAACCATGCTGTTTGGAGAAGAGGAATTCCATCCCTAGTTATGGGGTGGGGCACATGATCCACATGAAGCTAATCAGGAGATTCCTTCAGTGGGAGTAACTGGACTTTTGCTTTGGGAAGGGGGAGACTCTTCTAGGCCATTTTGTTAAAGAGTGGTTCATAAAGAGAAAAGGAGGTCAGATTATTCAGGGAACAATACATTACAACACGTATGTTAGAATTTTTTAGAACCTTAGGCAACAGCATTAAAAATTAATGAAAAGAAAAGCAAAGCTCTAAGGCAGAGTGTTCCCTTACAAGGTGTTCCTGTGGGACAAGTGAGAAATGCCTGTAATTCAGATCTGAGTGATGGGGGCTGGGGGAGGAGGGTGAGAAGAAAAGACAAATCAGAGAAGTTCTAAGGATGTTTAGTAGATAGAATTAATAGTTTAAGAAATTAGGCTACACATCGTAAGGAATATATTAAGAGAAGCCCCAAAATATCGGGTCTGAGTAATTGGGGGTAATGATGATAAAAAACCTTTACTTATTGTGGAAGACATCAGAGTAAAAGCAAAGTAAGGAGCAGGATGAATAGTTCAACTGTGGACAAGTTGGGTCCCACAGCAGTACTCACAATTCAAATCCACATGCATCTCTCACCAGGTCTTTTTTTTTTTTTTTTTTTCTTCCTTGATTAAGATTAAAATAAATAAATAAATACTCACTGTCAGTGAGTCGGTTCCAACTCATAACAACTCCTCCTAGGGTTTCTGAGGCAGTATCTCTATGGAAATAGATTGCCCAGCCTTCCTTCTGAGGAGTGACTGGTGGGTTTGAACCTCCAGCTTTCTGGTTAGCAGTCAAATGCATTAGGAACTATGCCACCAGAACTCCTAATTAAGATGTAACCAACCCAAATTTGATGTTTCCTCATAAAAGAAAAGTGGATACTGCAAAGTTTTCTCCACTCTAGTTTACCCTTTCCTAAAATTGTCTTTTTTTTTTTTTTTTAAGGTTTCACTGATACATGATATAACTAATCTGAAAATATAGGCCCTTCATTTATATTAAACAAAATTTTAATGTGGGTACATTTTCTAATGTTAAAATATGACATGTTATCAGCTCTTGTAGAAAAGAGAGGAATCTTGTAAGATTGACTTCTCTACTGCTCCATTAATTGTTAATTATCACTAATGAGAAGAAAATAGGATTTGGTTTATATCTCATCAGACCATAAATCAAATCATCTAGAATGATGGTCACATGAGCACCGCCTGGCTGCTCCAGTGTGTGACCTCCTCATTGTTATTTCAGCTCCCCTAAGAGAGGTGTAAGCTGAAATGCTCATGATACAGTCCACTGAAATCTGGGCTTCAAACCCAGAAGTATTAGAAATGGCTGCAGTAAAGTGTAAAGATGTTTTTTTTGTTTTCTTTTGTTTTCCTGTGACAGGATCTTAGAGGAGATTTTTGAGTCTTTGAAAAACCTTCCACAGAAGAATCATGGCCAATGACTTCACATATGTCTTCACAGATGCTTGGAATCCTCTAGACACATCATGGGGTCTTAGCATTTAATTCTCTGACACTTTTTAGGGGACATGATATATTGGCTTATTTGTGTTTATTTTTTTGTTGTTGTTTTAAAATAGTAGCAATGTCAAGAAGAGAATAAGGTGACAGAAACTGTGTGCTAACAAATAATTTACCTAAATGGTGCATTAATTGAAGTTGCTTCAAACATTTTCACTTTCACAGATGCAATTTTTTGAGGGAAAAAAAATGTACTTATGTAGCTGCCATAAAAATATCAGCAAACAAAAGAAAGCAAAATTTGTTTCTGTTTTTCTATGCTTCTGAGGGATTAAATATGGTTTAAAAATTACATTAAAGTGTGCAGCTCTCAGCTGTCTTTTTGCTGTGGTAGCAGAAAGGCTCTTTGCAAACTGTAAATGAAGAGACTTCATACAAAGGGGCTATATATGCCCACTTTAGATTGGCAAAGAAAAATCATGTATTACTCCCTCCATGTAGTTAGATGTTTCAAGAGGGTGATATTTGTTTCTATTTTCACATATGAACACAATATCAGGGTGTTAGACCAACTGTGCATATGGACTGAATGTTCTGTGTGAATTCTGATATTTTCTGAACTTGAATGTGAATATAACGGTTAATCTGTTTTCTGAATTGGCTGACTGAAATTCTCATAATTAAAACAAAAAAAAAAAAGAAGAAGAAGAAGAAATGATATGGGATGCTAAACATTTACATTTTAGAAAAATTCTAACACTTGTTTTCTAAATGAAAAGTGAAGTGAAAAGGGAACTCCACTCCTCAGTACTTTCAGCTTGAGAAATGCTGAGTGTGTTCTTCCCTTTCAGTTTTCTAACTCCAGGTCTTTGCGCAAAAAAAAAAAAAAAAAAAAACCTCACTCCCATGTAGTGAGATCCAACTCATAGCGATCCCTCCTTGGGTTTCTGAGGTGGTATGACTACAGAAGTAGATTGCCCAACCTTCCTTCCGAGGAGTGGCTGGTTGGTCAATTTGAACCTCCAGCCTTCTGGTTAGCAGTAAAATGCTTTAGGCACAATGCCACCAGATCTTTGCACATTTCATTATAATAATTGACTTTGCCTTCTCGAGCTGCTCTTTGAAATCATTTGTTCAGCTCTTTTATCCTGTCAATTCTTCCAACTGTTTTAGCCACTCTCCATTCAAGAGCAAGTTTCAAAATCTCTTGTGACATCCATTTTGGTCTTTTCTTCCTTTCCTGTCTTTTTAATGACCTTTTGTTTCTTCATGGGTGATGTTCTTGATGGCATCCCATAATTCCTCTGGTTTTCAATCACTGGTGCTCAATGCACCAAATCTATTCTTTAAATGGTCTCTAAATTCAAGAGGGATATAATCAAGGTCATATTTTGGCTCTCATGGACTTCTTTTAATTGTGTTCAGCTTCAACTCAACTTGGACTTGAATATAATCAGTTGATGGTCTGTTCCACAGTCAGCTCCTGGCCTTGTTTTGGCTGAAAATATTGAGCTTCTCCATTGCCTCTTGCCACAGATGCAGTCTATTTGATTCCTAAGTACTGTATCTGGTGAAGTCCACGTGTATAGCCACAATTTGTGTTGTTGAAAAAAGGTATTTATGATGAATAAGTTATTAGTCTTACAAAATTCTATCATGTGATCTCCAGCATCATTTCTATCATCAAGGCCATATTTTCCAGCTACTGGTGATTCTTCTTTGTTTCCCACTTTTGCATTCTAATCAACAGTGATAATGAACACAAATTGATTGCATGTTGCAACCGAGTTAGTTATCATGGGATCACAAAATAGCAAAAATAAAGTACCTGCTGTATGTTTACTAAATATTAGCCCTCTGTCCCTTCCCCTTGCACCTCCTCTCTTCACCTAGGGATCTGTGACCCCCTCATTAAAACACTCTTCGGACACGTATACAAGAATTTCATCTTTTGCTCTATCAACCCAATAACGGAGATCAGATGTCATTAAAATCCAATTACAAAGCCACTTCACTAAGATTTAGAGAAGAACAAACAACATAATGACAAAATATATTAAAAAAATGTATGAGCAGCCATGTTTCTAAAGAAATCCTTTTTGTCTTGAAAAATCCAAGAGAAATAGCAGAAAGTTTAATAGGTTCCAAATACCCTCATCCTCACTCATATCAAAATTGTCTTTTCCCTAATGCACAATATAACTTTATAGTCATCTGATCTCCTAAATCCTGGGTTCCCATCAAAAGAAGAAGCTTCCTTTTACCAATGGTGCTCTTCACCTGCAGTTGAGACACTTGTCTTTAAACTCCAGAAGACATTCCATATACATAGTATTATTTCCCAAAGAATGACAGCAAGCTGACATTTTGATCCCTTACTTTATAATTCCCAGATACAATACCACTAGCCCAACATATCTTATATTAATTTCACATTTTTAGAAAAATTCCATAATTTAAAAGAAACAATAGAAAGTTATTAATGACAATACATGATCCAAATTATTTGATGAGATAAGAATGACTGTAAAATATTACATACAAACCCACACATCCCACAGTGCAAATTTTCTTCTCAAGAGAGACTATGCAGAAGTTTCTTTAGGTTTAAATATTAAAATTTAATTTATAAAAATCTTAAAACCTCATCCTTCCTTCAGTTTACCAATATTACTTTTTTAGCTATGAATGTAGAAAATTTTGACAATTTTTTTTCTTTTTTCTTTTCTTTTTTGTTTTGTTTTAAAGAACAAAAATTTATTTTCTCACAATTCTGAGGCCAAACATCCACATCAGTACCTCAGCAATGTTGATTCCTTCCTTTGCAGCCCAGGCTTTCCGTGGCTGTTTGGGTTGAAGACCATCCTCACTCAGCATCTTTGACAATTATTTTTCAAAGGACTGCTTAGTTAGTAAACTTCCTGAAATGTTTCAATGACTTCAATAAATTAAATATGCTGATTTTCTTTTTAATTATATCAATTGTCTGTCAAACGTTTCGAAGAATTTAAGTAAAGTTGTTACATCAAAAGCAGTAAAATTATAAACTGTGTCAAGAAATCTTAAATGTTCTAGTGTGTTTCATAAAAACTTGGTAAGATTTCTACTTAAAAACCAGAGCTCTAAATCACTGAATCCATTTCATATTTTAAATTGGAAATTAAAAAGCTGATCTTTATACACAAATATTAAATTTTCTCAAATGTTGCAGAAATGTAAAATGTCAAGATTGCAAATTTGTTATATAAACATTGATGCTATAGTTTGAGCCTCATCAACATGTCCATTTTTATAAATTTCCCCAGTCTTAAATATGGCTCACTCCCTAAGGAAAACAGTTAATAGCATCCCAAACACAACTGGAGATCCTTTCTCAGACAATGATATTGTATAGTGACCTATTATATTTTTCAAGATGCTAACTGGATATATTTTACTGCTGCTGCTGCAAAACAACGTTACTTATATGTGAGTTCAAGTTTAATAGTATAAAATAATCTTTCTTCTCATTGAAATCTGTAACCCCATCCAAGCTACTACTTCACTTGACAAAATTTTCCATTTCTTTGCTTTGTTTTATATTTAAATGTCTTTAACATTGTCCTAAAGGCACAAATCTGATAAAATCTTTCATTCTTTTTATATCTTACCTGTAGGATGACAACATTTAAAATCACAAAAACATCTGATTAAATTCCAAGGGATTCTCACAACTGGGTTTGAATATGACTCACATGTGTCACACTGACTATAGTAAGAATAATTATTACCTATGTCATGCCAGCAGACACTGATCTAAGTAAGACTGTTATTACTCTTTTAATCATTCCAGCAAATCTAGAATTTGGGGATTAATTTATTGGAAGGAAGGTTGGGAAATCTACTTCCATAGTGATACCACCTTGGAAACCCAAGGAGAGGTCACTATGAGTCGGTCCGACTTGATGGCAAATGACAACAACAACATTTTTCTAATTGACATCAAACTGAGTTTGACTCATGGCAACCTCTGCGTGTCAGAGTAGAATTGTGTGTCATGGAGTTTTCAATGGTTGCTTTTTCAGCAGTAGATTGCTAGAACGTTAATCTCAAGTGCCTTTGAATGGACTCAAACTGTCAACCTTTCTATTAGCTGTCAAGTGTGCTCTTCACAGAATACATGGATCTGGGAGCCAAGCTGTCAAACTAGAAATGGTACTACTCTCTGTTACACATAATGGTCCCCTCATAAAATTCTTATTTTCCATTTCTTGACTTTGGGCCTGATGCCTTAGTGATTTTGATCTATCATGTACTTTCTCTGTGTTTAAAATTTTGCTATATGCTTTAAATGGATTCTACAACAATGTAAATTGCCAATTTCTCATCAACACAAGGAGGTGGTCTTCCATATTTCTTAGAGAGGGAAAAACTTTACTCAGTATTAGTCTAGACATCATCACACAGAGAGCAAAAATGGTAACATGTAGGCCCTCATTGCACAAATGAAGTTTCAATGTGAAAGCAAAGTTAGAAATCTGATAAAAGTGTATTTGAAATGTTGAATTGCTATGACTAGCTAAAAGATCCAGATTAATGATCAATATTTTTAAAGATCAAAGTTATTAAACTACATTTGGTGCTCCTTGGAGAATGAAAAAGCTTCAGTCTTCTCCAAGAGCCAGGACAAAAGTGGTGGAAGGAAAGTGTCATTTGTAATTACAATGAGGACTTTGGATGTTGTTTGAGGATAAATATGCAGTACCCATCTCTTCAAAATAACTTAATTGCTGAGATCATATGGGGAATTAACTGAGTTTTTACAACATTCTTTCAGAGAACAAAATGACAGGAATGAAATATTGCAGATGTGCAGATACTAAAGACATCCATGGAAACAAATTATCCATTTATATTCCAATTACCTGTTGCTTGAGATTTCCAATCTGCTAATTATCTCCATTTATTTTGAATCAACTTTCAGCCACTGAAATTCGTTACAGTCCATTCAAGTCACTGCACTTTTTTTTTCAATATAAAGAAAATGATCTATCTTTTCTTCACAACCTTTATTTGTAGCATTTTCCATTCCTGTTAAACTAGTTTGGATTAGTATTATTTCCCTCTAATATAAAACATGGTTAATTTCAGCTTCAAATGGGACAAGTTACTGAATATGTTAAGCCAATACTGACATTGTGTAAGGAACTTCATAACTATATATGAGACGTTATAGAAAATATAAAAACATAATCTTTCCATGTGTTGTTAGCATCCATTTTCATCCTTGTTTATATCACCCTGCTATTTTCCTGTATCAGAGAGGTAGGATAATATACATTCATGACATAACACTAAGTTAGTGCAGAGAAAAGGGAAAGGAGTGAATTTTTTTTTTTTTAATTAGTATTTATTCATTCAAATTCACTCACACTTTTTTTTGCTATGATTATATGGGCTATCATGCTTACTTCACTATTTGTTGTTGTTATGTGCCGTCAAGTCAGACCCGACTCATAGCGACCCCTCCTTGGGCTTCCGAGGCAGTATCACTATAGAAGTAGATTGCCGATCTTCCTTCCAAGGAGTGGCTGGTGGGCTTGAACTGCCAGCATTCTGGTTAGCAGTCAAGTGTCTTAGGCAGTATGCTACCTGAGCACCCAATACTCAAACCAAAACCTAACTCACTGTCATTGAGTCAATTATGACTCATAGTGACCCTCATTTGGTTTCTGAGAGTGTAAAACATTATGAAAGTTGATTTCTCCATCTTCCTTCTGTGGAACAACTGGTGGGTTTGAACCACCAACCTTCTAGTTAGCAATCAAGCACTTGAAGCACTGTGCCACAAGAGCTCCTAGGGTTGGCAAAAAGGTCACCATAGGAATCTTGAAAATATCTCTGCAGTAAGTCTATGCATATTTGTATATGTATATGTATATATATGTATAAGTATATGGCTTGAATAAATAGTGCCATGCTACTAAATGAAAATGATGTTGAAAGGAACATAGTGTTCTTTGTAAAGAAAAATAGAACTACTACATAACCTTTCAGTCTCTTTTTCTCAGAAATATATGTCTTTTGTTATGTCACTGTTTCCCAGTACTAATGTCCGTATTTCCTAGTTTAAAACTTCAAAAGGCAGAATATCATGGGTTCAACCTAAATAGCCTGCTCAAAATGACCCAATTAATCATAGATCTGCCAGGAAATGTATGGCGCACAGGGTTCATCTTTAATAAACGTGACAGCTAAACTTAGCCCTTCACTAGTGGACATTAGGTGCTCCTAAAGAAGAGTGTGTAAAAATAGTAAGGTGTCAAATGTATCTGCTACCCTGTGCTTTGTTATTACTGTGCCCTTGCACATGCTGTTTCCATTGTCTGAGATACTATCACCATCACATACCTCCTTCATGTGCTCCTTCATGTAAAATCCAATGCCCCCCTTCCCATGAGGCCTTCCCTGCTCTTTAGTTTCTAACTTCACTTGGGACTTTGTTCTAACAGAGATCACAATTACAACAAAAATATCTGTCTTCTGGGCTCTATAGTTTTTAATGAGAATTCCAATTAAAAGACAAAGATGGTCAGAATGAATCAACAAGAAAAATTGAACTATAGTTTGTCTACAAGTGACAAACTTTAAATGTGAAACATATAAAAAGAGAAAGTAAAGAATAAAAGATACACTGTAAAAAACCAGAACATTAAGAAAACGGAGCTAGGTGAACTTGAACAAGTTATTTTATTGCCAAACCAAGAAAACAAACTCACTGCTATCAAGTCGATTATGACTCATAGCAACCCCGACTGGGTTTCTTTACAGAAGTAGATTGCCCACTCTTCCTTCTGTGGAGTGGCTGGTAAATTTGAACCACCAACCTTCTGGTTAGCAGTCCAATGTCTTAGGCACTATGCCACCAGATCTCCTTTACCTCATTGTGCCTCGATTTTTGCATCCATAAAATTGAGATAATAATAATAATGAAAAACTTAACTCATAGATTTGTTGCAAGCCTTAAATGAGTAAATATATATTTAAAATGCTTAGATCAGATATATAGTTTTACATAACGGCTGTGTATTTTGATTAATAGCTATAATACATTACAAAAAATATTGCAAGAGATACATATGCAAAGAGCCTTAGACCACAGACAAAAATGGTGTGATTAACTTTGTCTGGAAATTTAGTAAAAGAATTCAAATTAATCCACACACAGGAGTGTGAAAAAACTGGAAAATTAACAAACAAACAAACAAACATGGAGAGTAAATTTGAAGATATGAGTAATATTTTATGGAGAGGACAATATGTGTTGGCCAAATATGTGATTGAAAACAATTAAGAGACAGGAAGTAAAGTGAAAGAGGGAATGAAGACTGGATTGGAAACATAGGATGGTGTCCTTAACTTCATGGGGATTTGGTGCAGTATAATATAACAGGAATGCAAACTGGTTGATATTAGGAGTTCTGTCCCATTACACTTTAGCTGTGTAGTTCTTAGCAAGTGTTTTAACTTTTCTGTACCTCAGTTTTTTTCACTAATATTTTGGTTACCTAGTGCCACTCTGACAAGAATATACCACAGTGGAAAGGCTTTAAAAAACAGACGTGAGAGAGTTCCGGCAAGATGGCGGACTAGGCAGAATGATTGCAAAGACCCTCTTCAACAAAGAAAAGGGAAACCAATTAACACAGACACAGAAGATAATCTTGGACCCCTGAGCCTTGAAGGGAAGGATACAGAATTGGACTAAACCCCAACTAGCAGAAGAATTTGTGTGAAAATACCAAAAAAAAAGGAGACATACGGAGCTGGGGTCTGACAGCGAACTGAGTGACCCTGACAGTACAGGTGGCTCAGAGATTCCCGACTGGTGGTAGGACCTAAGAATTCACCTAAAAATCACCCTGCTAGGCAGGGACTGCACGGACTGTGCAAGGTGGCTGGGGAACAAACAGAGAAGGTGAAGAGAAAGGTGGGCTGAGTTGTGGACTTTTGCCAGTCTGGAGGATGCTGCAATTTTGTAGGTTTAAAAAGTGACTTGACTATTTTGGATATTTAAAGAGACAGCACTTTCACTGATTGCTGTGGTGGTAGGACTTAAGAATTAACTTAAAAATCACCTGGCTAGCCAGGGAGTGCATGGACTGTGCACGGTGGCTGGGGAACAAACGGAGAAAGTGAAGACAAAGGTGGGCTGAGCTGTGGACTTTTGCCAGTCTGGAGACCGCTGCCATTTTGTAGGTATAAAAAGCGGCTTGACTATTTTGGATATTTAAAGAAGCAGCGCTCTTGCAGATTCCTGTGGTGGTAGGACTTAAGACTTAACCTAAAAATCACCCTGCTAGCCAGGGACTGCACGGACTATGCACGGTAGGTGGGGAACAAACAGAGAAGGTGAAGAGAAAGATGGGCTGAGCTGTGGACTTTTGCTGGGCCGGAGGACGCCGCCATTTTGAAGGTTTAAAAAGCGGCTTGACTATTTTGGATATTTAAAGA
>NW_006921838.1:1795248-1798589 GCF_000298275.1 Orycteropus afer afer
TGCTCTTCTCTCTGGCTTCCTGGCTTTTAATCCCCTTTCTCCTGCTCTTCCCGTTTGCTACTTTGGGCGTCCCTGAGTTGTCTCTCCTCACCTGTAACCCTGGGGTTTCACTATCAGAAGTATATTTGCATTATTTCTAAAATAATTTAAAATAGGTTGGATTGGCTATGCTGCTTCTGGGCTCTGTTCATCATATAAGTTTCCCTTCAAAGAATCTCTTCTCTGGTGACATTGGAAGCTACATTCCCTAATGAAAAATTATATAATTAGGCAGAATATGTTTTATGGACTAAGGTTTATATTGTTCTTATTGCTGCCACATTCCATCAAATCAGCGCCAACCCATAATGATCCTATGTACAACAGAATGAAACACTGACCATGCTAAGGAGGCAGGGAGGCTGCATTTTCTGACCTCCTCTAACCCCACAAGAGGAAGACAGAATCACAATCAGTACTCAAGGCCTATTTTGGTGAGGCCAGACATGCTGCCTCCTTCCAGCCCTTTCACCAACCCTGACACCAACCATTCCTCCCACAGAACCCACTACCTCTCTGCTGAGTTTATAATTCACTGCAGTGGCCACACAGAACTCATAGATTGTGGGGATTATTAGGGAAGCAACTGGCTACAATTCAAGTTCAGGAACACACTCAGTCTCTCTCAGCCCCCTGTCTCTCAGCCAACAGTCTCTCTCACAGCAGTGCATGTCTCTCAGTCTCTCTTGTGGCAGTGCATGTCTCTCGGTGTCTCACTCAGCAGTGCGTGTCTCTCTCAAGGTCTCTCTCAGTAGTGTGTGTCTCTTACACCTCTCTTTCAGCAATGAGTGTCTCTCGTATCACTCAGCCAGAAGTGAGAGATTCCTTCTGCTTATAGGAGGGCTCCTTTTGAGCCTGGTAGTGTGGCCAAATGAACCAATCCCAACACCATAATTCTATACACCTGAGAGAGAGAACTTCCCAAAAGACTGCTTCATGTCACTCTCAACAGAAATACCCCAGGTGGATAACTTTAACAATTAGGAACTACTCAATTGCTCATGGCAAATTCTGACATGGAGTTTATAAAGACTTATGGCTAGAAAAGCCATACCAGGTAATTTCCTACACCACAGTCCGATTGTGCACCATCCTTACAAACCTTCCTATACTTGAGACTATCATTGCAGCAACTGTGTCAATCAATATCATTGAGGGTCTTCTCTTTTTTCTCTGACCCACCACTTTACCAAACATGATATCCTTCTCCAGGGAATGATCCCTCTGACAACACGACCAAATTAGGTGAGAGGAAATCTTGCCATTCTCACTTCCAATGACCATCCCAACTCCACTTTTTCCAGGAAAGATTCGTTTTATATCATTTTACATTATATTTTCTATTTACTTTATATTACTTCCAGTTACATTAATTGGCCAGAACTGAGTCTTTTAGCCTCAGGGTAAATAACTGAATCTAGAAAGATGATAGTGGGTGAACACATTAAATTGTTTCTGTAACAGTAAAGAAAGGATGACTGGAGAAGAAGTACAGAAGATGATTTGGAGCACTCCAGTAATTTTTCAAAGAGACATTAAACACCCAAATCAAGGCAGTAGAAGTTGAGAGATGTGGATTGATTTGAATGGTATTTATGAAAGAAAAATTACAATACTTAATAATAAGCTTTCAAAGATAAAGAATAGGAAATTTTCAGAATGACGTCAAGATTGCTAGCTAGGACAACTGGATGAATGGTGTTCACATTAACCAAGATAGAAAAATAAGAAAGGAGCAGTTTGAACAATATTTATGGGAACAGCCAGAAAATATGATAAATTGGATATCCCAAACCAAACCAAACTCACTGCCATTAAGTCGATTCTGACTCATAGCAACTCCTCCTTCGGTTTCCAAGGCAGTATCTCTGTGGAAGTAGATTGCCCCGTCTTCTTGTCAAGGAGTGGCTGGTGTGTTTGAACTGCCAGCCTTCTGCTTAGCAGTCATATGCTTTAGGAACTACGAGGTCCCAAATTGGATATGTTGTTGTTGTTGTTATGTGCCGTCGAGTTGGACCCAACTCATAGCAACCCCTCCTTGGGTTTCCGAGGCAATATCACTATGGAAGTAGATTGCCCCATCTTCCTTCTGAAGAGTGACTGGTGGGTTTGAACCACCAGCCCTCTGGTTAGCAGTCAAGTGCCTTAGGCACTATGCTACAGGAGCTCTGGTGGAGTAGTGCCTAAGACACTTGACTGCTAACCAGAAGGCTGGTAGTTCAAACCCACCAGCCACTTGTTGGAAGGAAGACTGGGCAATCTACTACTGCAGTGATACTACCTTGGAAACCCAAGGAGGGGTTGCTATGAATCAGATCTGACTCAATGGCAGTGAGTTTGTTTTTTTATATTGAATATGTCTGCTACAAATGTGCACAATGTACTTGCTTAACAGATTAGAAACCAAGGTGATTAGTCAAAAGTAAGATGAAGATCACTTAATTTAATACTACTTCCATGAGGTGACACAGTGGTTAAGCACTAGGCTGTTAAGGAAAAGGTGCATTCTTGGAACACACCAGCCAACCTAGAGGAGGAGAGACCTGGCAACATGCTCCCATAAAGATTACACCCTATGGGACAGTTCTACTCTGTCATACAGGTCTCTGTGAATTGCCACAGCCATGTCTTCTTCCTTATATTCTGTTTCCTAAAAAGAAAGATGTGGGTGGCAGTCTATTTCTGAAAAAAGTGGCCACTGAAAACCTTATGAATAGTAGTAAAATACTGTCTGATATAGTACTGGGAAATCTTATTAATAACAGTGAAACATTGTCTGATATAGTGTCAGAAGATGAGCCCCTCAGACTGAAAGGTACTCAAAATACAACTGAGAAAGAGCGGTCTCCTCAAAGTAGAGTTGACCTTAATTAGGTGGATGGATTGAAGCTCTTGAGACCATCATGTGCTGATGTGGCACAGATCAACATGAGAAGAAACAGCTGCAAACATCAATTAATTATCAGATCATGTGAAATGCAAAGTATTAATCATGGAAAATTGAAATGTCAATATCCTAGGCATTAATAAGCTGAAGCAGACTGGCATAGGCCATTTTGAATTAATAATATGGTCTACTATGCCTGGAATGACAAACTGAAGCAGAATGACATCACAGTCATTGAAAAAAAAAAAAAAACACTTCAAAACTCTTCCTTTAGTACAATGCTATTAGTGATAGCAAAATCTTTACAATAAGGAATAAGGAAGATTAGTTAATGCTACTATCATTCAAATTTATGCCCCAACCACTAATGCTAAAAATGAAGAAATTGGAGATTTTTACCAACTTCTGAAGTGAG
>NW_006921838.1:1798689-1800965 GCF_000298275.1 Orycteropus afer afer
AAAAAAAAAAAAAAAAGAAAGAAAGAAATATAAAATAATGTTTCTGCTACAACATAGGCTTTAATCTGGGGAAGGAAGGAAAGAAGATGGCTATTTTCCTCAGATCTATGAAAGAGACCTATAAAAGCAAACAAATAACAACAAAAAAATAACAACACCATCAATCAATCAAGGAATCACCTTGCAATTCAATAGCACCTTCCTATGACATATTTCCCAGAGTGATTCAGCAAAAGGCAAAATTAGTGACTCAATTGATTATGAATTATTCAGGTAAATGGGTCATAAACTGAGATTTAGGAGTTGAAAAGGAGCCAGAACCTCACATTATCTGAGGGATGTAATGTGCAATGGGAGGTGCATTGCAGAGGCAGGCTCTCACTTCAGAGGACAAGCACCTGGAGGCAGGAGTCATGAACCATGTCAGGAAAATAAATTTGAATCCTGAAAATGATCAGCATGTCTACAGATAAAACCTCTGTGCACACAGGGGGCAGGCCTTTGGAGGGGTCAGATTGAGGGCTGGCTCTATGGTTGGTGCGCTCAAAACGGCTGGTGATAAATGATGCCTGAGCTTGGCTCATTCCAGCACTGGTGGGGCTGATTTAATACAGAAAGTTACATTGGTTGTGAAATGAGACTTCACCAGCAGCACAGCATTAATAATCCTTTGTTTTTATGCAGGCGGATTGTATTATCTTTACTATGGCTTAAAAACCTCCTCTAGGATTTCTGTTGCTTAAGTGTCTCTTGCTAACAGAAGCTTGGTTAAATTGCTTATAAGAACAGAGGAGAGAGGTTGTAAATTGCAGACTTCCCAATTCCCAGAGCTACTCAAGAATCTTGTAAAATTGAGGGACATTAATATCTCATACAACCCTACTGCAGTCACAAAAAATAATACTAATAAAAAGCCTCCTTTCCTCTCCACCACATTGCTGGCTCTATTCCTTTATCTCAAATAAAAGTATTTTCACCTCTTGTTTTCTTTATGACCTTTGGTGACTTAACTCTCTAGGCAGGATAATCTTTTATCACTGTCAGCTTTGGTTCTAACATTTGATGACTTCTGGGCTTTTCTATGATAGTAAATACTTCTGAATGACTCTGGAGTCTCCATATTCCTGCTTCTCCTCTGATAAGCACTCTCAGCTCTCTGCAGGCACCCAAATATGCTAATGGTACAGCCAAGAAAATAGGTAAGACAGTGACAAACAGTCTCTGATGGTTCAATTGGACTTTAGGAGTGTTATGGAAAGCCAAATGAAAGGCCATTATCTGGGGAGTATGCAAATGCAAAGTAGCAGGAGACATTCTGAAGATGAAATCCCCCTGCCATAGCTAGAGGATGTCTGTATCTAGACTACACAATTACACAGAACTTGAACATGGGACTTAAACCTTAGAGAACCAGATGCTCCACATTGATGGTATTTGCTGAAGTAATTGCTCACTTCTGAATATTCCAGAGGGGCTAGCAGTTAATTAAAATACTTAAGCTGGCCAGTTACTGTGGCAAGAAACAAAGAAGTCTGAATAACTCAAGAAAAATATATCCAAAGTTCATCAGCAGTTTATTTACTAGCTCCTAACATCCCCTCCAGGATTTTTGGTGTTGACATAAGCTCTCACTCCTTCGACATTCATTCAATTGCATGTCAGTCAATGAATTAGACACTTGGGATCCACAGGAGAGAGCTTCCAGTCCCTGTCCTCAGACAACTCATGTCTAAAACCAATAAACCAAACCTACTACCATGGAGTTCATTCTGACTCATAAGGGGAAAAAAAGCCAGCTGATAATACCACTGTGTTCAATGTTGAACACAAGGGAACAAAATGTTTCAGGCCCAAGAATGAGTTTACAACTTTGTCCAGAAAACCTAGCTGCATTTCAGCTAACTCTTGAAGGATGAATAAGATAGAAGAAGCGGGAGCATTTTAGACTGAAAGAATAAGTTGTCAAAAGAGTAGTGTACTTGGAAAAGAAGTTAATGATTCATGAATTATACAATTCAAAGCAGGAGACAGCATACTGGGGCAGATTTGTAAAGAGATTTATATTTTAAAATAATATATTTAGGTTTTAATTTTTTTGATAATGTTTCACTGTTGTGGTTGTTGTTAAGTGCTGTCGAGTCGTTTCCGACTCATAGTGACCCCATGCACAGCAGAACAAAACACAGCCCGATCCCGCGCCAGCCCCACAATCCCTGCTATATTTGAGCCCATCATTGCAGCCACCGTGTCAATCAATCTCGTTGAAGGCATCCCCC
>NW_006921838.1:1806935-1809055 GCF_000298275.1 Orycteropus afer afer
AACACATGCTAGAATTTTGCAAGAATGACTTCTTCAGTGCAAATACATTTTTTCCATAACATAAATGGTCACTATACATGTGGAAAATATAAGAATTGAATTGACTCTTTGGAAACAGGCAATGAAGAAGCTCAATACCATCACTCAGAATAATGCCAGGGGCTGACTGTGAAACAAACCATCAGATGCTCATATGCAAATTGAAGCTGAAGCTTAAGAAAATTAAAACAAGACTATGAGAGCCACAACAAGACCTTGATTGTATTCCACCTGAATTGAGAGACCATCAGAAGACTAGATTTGACATAATGAACACCAATGACTGAAGACCAGACAATTCGTGGGATGGCATCAAGGACATTGTACACAAAGAAAAAGTTGATTTAAAAAATCCAGGAAAAACAGAGATGATGGAAACTGATGTCAGAAGACTCCGAAACTTGCTCTTGAATGGAGATTAGTTAAAGTGAGTAGAAGAAATGATGAAATAGAAGTAAATATAAGATTTCAAAGGACAACTCAAGAAGACAAAGTAAAGTATTAAATGAAATGTGCAAAGACCTGGAATTAGAAAACCAAAAGGGAAGAACACATTCAGCATTTCTCAAGGAGAAAGAACAGAAGAAAAAAATGCAAGCCTCAAATTTCAATACTGAAGGATTCTATGGGTTAAATAAGGAGCTCTGGTAGCACGGTGCCTAAGGGATTTGACTGCTAACAAGAAGGAAGACCAGGCAATCTACTTCCATAAAGATTTACTGCCTCAGAAACCCAATAGGGGTCACTATGAGTCAAGAATCGACTCAATGGAAGTGGGTATGGGTTAAGTATTGAATGATACAAGAAACATCAAAAAAGATGGAAGAAATACACAGAGTCACTGTACCAAAAATAATTGGTTGACATTTAACCATTTCAGATGGTAGCATATGATCAAGAACCAATTGAAATGAAAGAAGAAGTCCAAGCTGCACTGAAGATATTGATGAAAAACCAAGCTCTAGGAATTTATGACATACATGTTGAGATGCTTCCACAAACAGATATAGCACTGGCGGTGCTCACTCATTTATGCCAAAAGATTTGGAAGACCACTACCTGGCCAGCTGACAGGAAGAGAGATCCATATTTGTGCCCATTCCAAAGAAAGGTGAGCCAATAGAATGTGGGAATTATCAAACAATATAATTACTATCACACCCAAGTACAATTTTATTGAGAATAATTCAAAAATGATTGCGCTATATATTGACAGGTAACTTCCATAAATTCAACTAGATTCAGAAGAGGATGTGGAATGAGGAACTTCATTGCTGATGTCAGATAAACCTTGGCTGCAAGCAAAGAATATGAGAAAGATGCTTTCTTGTGCTTTATTGACTATGCAAAGGCATTCGACTCTGTGAATCACAACAAATTATAGATAAGACTGTGAAGCACACTTCATTGTGCTTATGAGGAACATGATAGACCAAGAGGCAGTTATTCAGTCAGAACAAGAGAGCACTGCATGATTTAAAATCAGCAAAGGCGAATATCAGGGTTGAATTCTTTCACCAGAGTTATTCAATCTGTATTCTGAGCAAATAATCCAAGAAGCTGGACTTTATGAAGAAGAATACAGATAAAGACTGGAGGAAGACTCATTAACAACTTGCAATATGTAGATGACACAACCTTGCTTGCTGAAAGTGAAGAAGATTGAAATACTTGCTGATGAAGATCAAAGACTACAGCATTTGGGTTATGCATTACACCTTGACATAAAGAAAACAAAAATACTCTCAACTGAACCAATAAGCAACATCACGATAAACAGAGAAAAGACTGAAGTTGTTAGGTGTTTCATTGTATTTAGATCCATAATCAGTATGCAGTAAGGCAGTAATCAAGATATCAGATGATGTGTTGCACTAGACAAATCTGCTACAAGGGTCTCTTTAAAATGTTAAAGACAAAGATATCAGTTTGAAGACTAAGTTGACCCTGTCCCAAGCTATAGTATTGTCAACACTCATATGCATGTGAAAGCTGAACAATGTATAAGGAAGACCTCAGAAGAGTTGAGGCTTTTGAATTGTGGTACTGGCGAAGAATACTGAAAATACCATGGACTGACA
>NW_006921838.1:1827529-1830296 GCF_000298275.1 Orycteropus afer afer
CACATTGTTCTCCCTCTCTATCCAGGATCTCCTATATAGATCCCCCTCCTAGTTTTGACAGTGGTAGCTGAGCACTATCTAGTTCTTCTGGTCTCATAGTCATATAGGCTGCAGATCACATGGAGTAGCAGTCACTAGGACTAATTGTTTTTATGAATCTTTGTTTTTCTTCATTGATATGGCTGTTTTTTATTATTATTATTAACATAGGATTTGATCAAGACCAAAAAACTAAAAATCAAACCACTGCCATCAAGTCAATTCCAACTCATAGTGACACCCATTGGGGTTCTGAGAAGGTCATAAATCTTTATGGAAGTAGACTGTCCAGCCTTGTTTCTGAGGAGTAGCTGTTGGGTTTGAACCACCAACCTTCTGGTTAGTAGTCAAATGCCTTAGGCATTGTGCTACCAAAACTTCTTTTTTCAAGACAGTATTAGGAAAATTTATACCACAGCTGATAAAAGTAAAACAGAACAAACAAACAAAAAATCTTTACATACAATTTTAACAAAGAACAGTCTCTCTATGCCATTATGTCTAAACCATTCTAAAAGGATCTTTAATAGAAAGAAAATTTATACCCAATTTTTGTAACACACAAGTAAAAATGGCAAACATGATTCATTTGTATTAATCATTTGTCATGTCCAAAGCTCTGCAAAAGACACTATTTGAAGAAAAATGTTTTACTAAAATGGAACAATTCTAAAGCTTAGAATTACTGAGAAATTAAAACCAAACCACACCAAACCTACTGCCAAGAAGTTGATTCTGAATCATAGTTACCTTATAGGTCAGAGAGGAACTGCCCCATAGGGTTCCCAAGGCTGTAAATCTTTATGAAAGCAGACTGCCTTATCTTTCTCCCAAAGAGCAGATGGTAGGTTCAAGCTACTGACCTTTTAGTTAGCAGACAAATGCTTTAACAACTATTCCACAAGGGCTTCTTGAAATTACCAGATTTCAATTAATCTGAATCTAAATAGTAATGCTGTCTAAGTATTATGATGTCATAATTTCAATTATTATTATTATTATTTTAAGTAAACTACTTAGTCATCTGGGAGTACAATGATATTTATTTGTGTCTTAGGGCCAAACAACTTGTGAATATAATCACATCATCAGTTACAATCATTTAAAAATACAATTATCTTCATCAATAAGTTCTGTTGTCTTAAACATTTTTATTTCAAGATGAAGTAGATATGGCTACAAACATTAGCCAATAATAGTTTTCATTCTGAATAATAATAACTCAAAAATACCAGCATTTGAGTATTGTCATATAGAGGTATGTGCTGAGATATTAATGCCTTTTCACAAATATACTTGAGCTGAAATATTAGACACATTAGTGCTTGAGCAACTGTAGACATAAAACAAATCATTGCCCACTTGTTTATCTGTTCAGTCTTCTTTTCTCAAATGAGTGATGGTCCTACATTAGGGCATATTTTACAATTCTTACATTGAACTCTTCCATGAGGAGAATGCAATAAATTTCTACAAAACCCATGCAAAGTATTATTGTCCTCATAAAAACATTCCTTTATGACTCCCAAATTATAAGCATCCTTTTCTGCCTCAACTCTGAAATTTCTTATTGTTTTAAGACATAAATATATAAAGAAATTCAGTGTCAAAATAATTACTTTACAGTCAAATAACTACAAATAAGAGAACAACAAAATAAAGACAAAAATAAATTGCTTTGCATCAGACATAATTAGTCCCTGCCAACATTGTATATGTCATAATATAAAAATTATATTTCTTATAAATCAACTTATTTATTTAACAAATAAATATTGAGAACCTACAATGTTCCCAGGGCTAACAACACAAAAATACAAAAAATAGACCCACACTCTTGTCCTCATGAATTATGAAGACTGTGTTCATGTATTCTAAAAGGAGAGGCAGATATTATTCAAATATCACACACACATACATATAAACATATATACATACACTACTACAATATTGACCACAATCACAGAGAATCCTTTGGTAGTGCAAATGGTTAATGCTCATGGCTGCTACTTGAAAGTTTGGATATTCAAGTCCAGCCAGAGATGACACAGAAAAAAGTCTCAGAGATCTACTTTCAAAAAATCAGCTATGGAAAACCTTGTATTTAGTAAATTTCAAAAGATTGAGAGACAGATCGAGGAAAATACTAGCAAAATTAAGGAGAACACAGTCAAAGCCCTAGAAGAATTCAGGAAAATAATACAAGAACAAACAGAAAAAATACATGAAAAAAATTAGATACCACACAAAAATGACAAATAGAAATCCAGAAGATTAATGCTATGATTTCAGAAATAGATAATACATTCAAAAGGTGAAAGAGTAAAATTGAATCAATGGAAGACAGAATTAGAGAGATTGAAGATAAATCTCTCAATACTACTTTGTGAAGGTAAGAATCAGAAAAAAGAATGAAAAAAAAGAGAAGAATGAAGAAAGTCTAATATATATGTGGGACATGATCAAGAGGAATAAGTTACATATGATTTGAATTCCAAAACAGGAAGAGATAAATAAAACCACAGAGAAAATTGTTGAAGATTTGTTGGAAGAGAATTTTTATAATATGATGAAAGATGACAAGATATGTATTTAAGAAGTTCAATAGAGGGTTCTGGCAAGATGGCAGACTAGGCAGAAGGATTGCACAGACCCTCTTCAACAAAGAAAAGGGAAACCAATTAACACAGACACAGAAGATAATCTTGGACCCCTGAGCCTTGAAGGA
>NW_006921838.1:1837166-1849742 GCF_000298275.1 Orycteropus afer afer
AAAAAAAAAAAAAAAAAGTTCAATAAACCCTGAACAGGATAGACTCCAAAAGGAAATCATCAAGATATATCATAATCAAGATATCCAAAACCAAACATGATGAAAGAATCCTGAAAACATTTTGGAAAAATGAAAAATTATATGCAGAGGGCAGTCAATAAGATTAATTTCCTGCAGGCAAAAAAGCAATGGGATGAAATTGAAAGAAAACATAAATAAATAACTCATCAAGAATTATATACCCAACAAAATTACACCTCAAATATGATACCAAAATTGTTTCCAGATAAACAGAAATTAAGGGAACTTGTAAAAACTAGACCAATCTTAAAAGAGATGCTAAAAAGAGTCCTTCAGAGAAAGAACCAACAACAGCAGATAACAACTTGTGATTAACACATGTGATAACATCACCCAGAAACCAACTCAGATATAGAAGTACCCAAAGTAAAATAAACTTACAAAACTGAAAATGGAACCAGAGACAGAATTTGTAAATGAAGACCACTACAAAGCAAAAAATAGTGAATGAATAGTACAGTTGTAGAACTTCGAAATGGAGAGGAAATCAAGACAATTTTGAGATAGAACAGAATGTTTCAAATTGGGAAAGAAAATAATAATTCACAGGGTAATCATAAAGAAAAAGAAAAATAAACCTTCTTGTCAAAATAATAAGGCAGAAAATCATGAATATTTAACAAATACTAAAACAATACCAACTAAAGAAATGATAACAAAAATTCACACACAAAATAAGAATCATGACATGAACAGAGATATATGTACATTCATGTTCATTTCAGGACTATTCACAACAGCAAAAAGATGGAAACAACCTAAATGTCCATCAGTGGAGAAATGGCTCAACAAACTATGATACATACACACAATGGAAATCTACACAATCTTAAAGAACAAAGATGAATCTGCAAAACGTAACATGGACTGAGAGAATATTATGCTGGGTGACATTAGTCAATTATAAAAGGACAAATACTATATGAGACCATTATTGTAAAAAGTCAAGAAAATGGTGTCACAAGAGAATTATGTTTTAATGATTACTAGAAGTTGGTCCGACTCAATGGCACATAACAACAACAACAGATGTTGGTAGGAAGGAAAGGTAAATCACTAACTACAGTAGATTTATGTTAATGTGAATGAAGGGAAAGGCAAACAAATATGTTGAGTAGTCAATCGATGCATTTATTGCACCTTATGGAGGATGGTAATCAAAAAAAGAGAAAACCTTAGGAAGGAAGGGAGGGAACACTGAAAAAAAAATGCATTGACCCTTGTCACTTTAGTTTTGTGCATTTCACTCTACATAAATTATATTTCAATAAAATATATTTTTAAAAAAGAAAACCTTATGAAACCTAGTACTACCCAACACACATGGGGTCAACATGAGTCAGTGTCAACTGCACCACAACTGGAAGTGGTAATAATCACAGAGAAATCTAATCTTGTTTGATTTTTCTAAAACACATTCTCATTTCTACAATTTCTCCACTTAATATTTTATGAATGTCTTCATTTTAAAATGCAGTAGTTTTAGATATTGAGGGTGAGGGGAGAATAACACAAAAAGAAAACAAAGTCCCTGAACTCAGGGAGCTTATGATCATTTCAAAATAGTGGCTTAGTTGCACTGGTAACTGGAGAAATTTGCACATAAAAAAAATTGTTGAGAATAAACCAGTAAATAACAGAGAATGACTTGTATATTGAGTGAGTTAGCTGCAACAGCTTGCCAAGGCAAAGAAGTGACCGGGATTGTTACATATCCCACACCCTATCTCCTATCCACACACCCAGTCAAAGACCTTGAATAATGTGCCCACAGTGAACTTGGGGATGGCCTTTGATCATGAACCAGCCCTAAGCTAAGAGGACTCAAAAGAAGCTGAGGGGAAGTTTTCATAACAAGGTAATTTTTTTTTTTTTAGAGTAGTAAATGAATCTCTTAAAGGAGGGGTGAAGAATAATGATACTGGTTTGTATCTTGAAATGTATCAGTTATCAATAGTAATTGACATGAAAACACTTCATGCATGATACACATACTGAAAGCTCCTAGTCTATTGACAGCTTAATTATTTTAAATTGGATGTTCAATCTTTGACTAAGCTTGAAGTAATGTTCATATATTTACTCTTTGGTGGTTATTATCTATGATGATTTCTCCACATATTCCACCTCATCTTTTGAAGTTTAGATTGTTGGATCTGTTCTTTAAGTTATTTAACTATGTATACATCAATGTCCATTATTTAGTCAGTGCAAGTTTGATGTTGAATGAGAATTTTGTGAATATAAACATATTTAACCTGTTGTTTGTTGTTAAGTGCCATCGAGTTGGATCTGACTCATAGCGACCCCTCCTTGGGTTTCCGAGGCAGTATCACTGCAGAAATAGATTGCCCAACCTTCCAACCTAAACATATTTAACAATTCTGTCATGTGACCTCAGTTTTTATTTTGTTTGTTTTGTTTTTCATATTTCAACCTTTTTGTGATACAGCACATGGGAGCCCCAGTGACATGATGTTTAAGCACTCAGATGCTAACCTAGAGGTCTATGGTTCAAATCGACCAGCAGCTCTACAGGATCAAGATGTGGTAGCAGTTCCATAAAAATTGTTCTTGTTAAGTGCCATCAAGGCAGTTCCAACTAGGAGTAAGCCAATAAACATCAGAAGGAAACACTACCCAGTCCTGCACCACTTTCACAATCATTGCTATGTTAGAGTCTATTGTTCTAGCTACTGTGTTAATCTATCTTCTTGAGAGTCTTCCTTTTTTCTTTGACCCTCTAATCTACCAAGCATGCTGTCCTTCTCCAGAGACTGGTCCATCCTGATAAAATGTACAAAATATAGAAGACAAAGTCTTACCATTCTCATTTCTAAGAAGCATTCTGATTGCATTTCTTCACATTTCTTCAAAGATAGATTTGTTTGTTCTTCTGGAAGTTCATGATATATTGAAAATTCTTCACCAACAACATAATACAAAGGCATCAATTCTTCTTTGGTCTTACTTATTCATTATGCAGCTTTTGCATGCATACCAGAAAACTGGAAACATCAGGCACACTGAGGTGCAGTGACTTACTTAATATGGCCTTTCTAGCCATAATATTTGTAACTCTCACCAACCAAATGACTGGATGGAACTATGCAAATTCTTGTGGTCCACCAAAGGGTTTAGATAGCTTGTTAATAATGTAAATAATGTTCATGGCTTGCATGTATGGGTAGATCATACAAATAAGGTGTATGGAACACTAACATAGGGATTGGTTTTACCATCTACCTAGGCTTACAATGAGTCATCCCAGAGGCAGAAAAGGGGATCTAACCACAATTAAGGAGCTTGGTAGCATAGTCCCTAAAGCATTTGACTGCTAACCAGAAGGCTGGTGGTTCAAACCCACCAGCCACTCCTCAGAAGGAAGGTTGGGCAATCTACTTCCGTACTGATACTGCCCCGGTAACCCAAAGAGGGATTGCTATGAGTTGGGTCCAACTCGACAGCACATAACAACAATATTTCTTGGTTGGAACTACTTTTTTTTTTTTCTTTCATAGCTTTATATATACTATCCCATTGTCTTCTTGACTGCATGATTTCTGCCAAGAAATGAGAGCTTAGTCTTATTGGTTTCCCTTTGTAGGTGACTTTTTGTTTTTTTCCTTTCTGGTCTCAGGATTCTTTGTTTGTCTTTGGCTTTGGTGAGTTCCATGATGATATGTCTTGGTGATTTTCTTTTGAGGTTTATCCTGTTTAGGGTTCGTTGGACTTCTTGAATGGATATATTCTCATCTTTCATCATATCAAGGATATTCTCTTCCAATAAATCTTGGTCAATTTTCTCTGTGGTTTTATTCATCTCTTCCTGTTCTGGAATTCTGATTACATGTAAGTTATTCCATCTGATGATATCTCACATGAACCTTAGGCTTTCTTCATTTTGTTTTGATCTTTTTTCTGATTGATCCATTTCCAAAGAAGAATTTGGGTATTTGTCTTCAGTCTCACGAATTCTGTCTTCCATTGATTTGATTCTACTCCTTTGCCCGTTCAATGCATTATCTCTTGTTAATCTTCTGGATTTTTATCTGTAGATTTTTTATCATATGTCATTTTTTGTTTATTTTGTCATTGTCTTCTTCTGTTGTCTTCTGAAATTGTTTTAGTGTTTTCTCTGTGCTTTCCTTAATTTTATCAGTATTTTCCTTGATCTTCTTCTCAATCCACTGAAGGAACCTAAATATAATTCTTCTAATTACTTACCAGGGAGTTACTATGATGCTTCTTTCTCAGGAGTGTGTTCTGGGTCTGTATCCTGGCCCCTTGTTTCTACTGCTTTATGTTGCTTCTTTGTGTGGACTGTGATGGTCTGTTGTCTCTGAGACACTGTGACATTGTTATATTTATATTTAATTGGTGATTGTATGTTGGAGTGATTCAGCCAAGATTTTTGTTTTCTTTGTTATGTTTAGATGTATCTGAATAAGCAGATTATTGTGCTCCTCTGTTCACTAGTTGGCAGCACTTATGCACTCACCACTTGTTTCCTTTCCAGTTGTCAGAGTTCCATATGTCCATGCTATCTTTGGCAAGCAGAGCCTATTCTTAGGTCCATGGAATCTGAACAAGAATGTTTTGCTTTAAATACCCATAATAGCCACCAGTTGTAAACATTCAAAATGGCTACAGCCTCAAGACAGCCAAAAGTCCACAGCTCAGTTTGTCTCCTTTGTTGTTTCCATTTTCAGTCATCAGCAACCAGTGCAGTCATCCATTCAGTCTTTGGTGAGCAGGACTGATGCTTAGGTGAATTCTCAGGTCCTAATACTACTTGGAAATATTCAAACAGTCCATGTCAGCAGGATAGCTGACAGTCTGTAGCTTCTTATTTGTCTTCTTATTCATTGTTTTCATGCAGGTTCTTCTACTACTTCATGTTAAATCCACTTGTGTATCCTTCCATTCAAAGCTCAGGGCTCCAGAATTAACTTCTGTATCTGTGTCAATTGGTTTCTCTTTTCTTTGTTAAAGAGGGTCTGTGTAGCTTGTTTTCACATTCTGCCATCTTATCTGAAGTCAGGTTTTCATTTTCTGGATGTTGAGGTGTAATCCATACTGAAGGCTGTAGTTTTTGTTTGTTTGTTTTTTATCTTCATCAGTAAGAACTTCAAGTTTTCTTCTCTTTCAGCAGGCAAGGCTCTGGCATCTGCATATGACAAGTTGTTAAGGAGTCTTTCTCCAATTCTAATGCTGCATTATTCTTCATCTAGTCCTACTTCTAGAATTATTTGCTCAGTGTGTTAGGCTGAGTTCTCTAGAGAAGCAAAACCAGTAAAGCTTATATATCCAAATAGAGAAAGATAAATTTATCTTAGGAAAATGGATAACACTCTTATAGAAGCTGGCAAGTCCCAAATTCTTGGATCAAATGTCAAGTTGGAGGCTTTTCCCAACTAACACAGCTGCAGGGGCTGACGAGCTCAAGGTTGGCAGGCAATATACCAAATGTTGACTCCAATGAAAGATGAATCCAAGATCTCCAGGCCGAATGGTGGATTGTTCACTCATGGACAGTTGTAGGCAGCACAACAGGATCTCGATCCACAGAAGAGTGTCTCTTTTCCCAGGATGTCCATAAATATATTGGATGTAGGCCACACCCCTAGGGAAACTCCCTTTCAATGGATTGGCTGCTAAAAATACATACATCTGATCCCATCATGGGAATAACCCACATCACAATTGCTTAAACCACTCAGAATTGTGGTCCAGCCAAGTTGACACATAATTCCAGCTATCACATTCAGATTAAATAGGTGTGGTGAAAGGTTACAACCTTGCTGCACACTTTTCCTGATTTTAAACCATGTAATATCCCATTATGCTGTTTGAACTACTGCTTCTTGCTCTATGTACAGTTTCTGCATGAGCATGTTTAAGAGTTCTGGAATGTCCATTCTTTGCAATGTTTTCCATTATTTGTTATGAACTACATAGTTGGATGTCTTTGCCTAGTTAATAAAACACAGGTAAACATCCTTCAGGTATTCTCTACTCTCAGCTAGACCCATTTGGTATGAGCAATGACATCCTTCATTCCACATATTCTTCTGAATTTGGTTGGAATTTCTAGCAGTTCCATGTCCATGTATTGCTGCAACCATTTTTTAATTATTTTCAGCATAATTTACTTGCATATGAAATCAGTGACATTTTTTGATAATTACCCTTTCCAGATTACTTTCCTTTGGAATAGGCATAAATATTCATCTCTTCCAATCCAATGGGCAGGTAGATGCCTTCCACGTTTCTTGAAATAGATGAGTGAGCAATTCCAGCATTGTATCCATGTATCAAAACATCACACTTGATATTACATCAATTCCTGGATCCCTGTTTTTTGCCAATGCTTTCAGTGTAACTTGGACATCTTCCTTCAGTAACATGGTTTCTTAATTATATTCTACTTTCTGAAATGCTTGTATGTCCATCAATTGTCAACACACAATTGTCAAACAATTCTTTTTGGTTCAGTTACCCTGTGTATTCCTTCCATCTTCTTTTGGTACTTCATGAATCATTCAGTTTTTTTGCACATAGAAGCTTTAGTATTGCATTTTGAGACTTGAAACTATCTTCATTTCATTCAGCTTGAAAAACACCAAGGGTCTTATTCTCTTTTGATTTTCAAACTCCAAGTCTTTGCATATTTTATTATAATACTTTATTTTGTCTCCTTGATCCACACTTTGAAATCTTCTGTTTGACAAATTTACTTCACTATTTCTTTCAATCACTTTAATTACACTGTGTTCAAGAAAAAATTTCAGAGTCTCTCTGACATCCGTTTTTGTATTTTCTTCCTTTCTTGTCTTTTTAATGAACTTTTTCTTTCTTCATTATGATGTCCTTGATGTCATCCCACAACTCATCTGGTCTTTTGGTTATTAGCCTTCAATATGTTGTATCTATTTATGAAATGATTTCTAAATTCAGGTGGAATATACTCAAGGTTGTACTTTAGCTCTCATGACTTGTTTCAATTTTCTTCAGCTTCAATATAAGGACTACGACTTTGGAGACCCTATGAGGCAGTTCTACTCTGTCCAATAATGACAGCAATGGATACATTTTTTGAGTTTGATAGGCAAATAATGCACACCTGAGAAAGATTTATTTTAATAAATTAAATCCAAGTACAAAAGAAAGAAAGAAAAATACTATGTGAAAAAGCAACTTATCTCTCAATGGAAATTTATTTATTTATTTTTTTACCACTGATACATTATGAATCCTGTAGAAGAAACAAAAATGATAAGACAGACTTAAACAAAAATAACATATATTTGTTGAGAATATTGTATGTGATGTAGAAGTTAATATAAAATTACTATAAAGCTTCTTCACATATATCAGAATTGCTATGAAATAAATACTATTCTTATCTATACATGGTGGATGAGACAATCAGAAATCTGAAAAGCCAAATAATTTGTCCCAGGTCCTTCAACCTGCAGTTGGCAAAACCAGTCGTAACCCAGGGCAGTCAGTCGCTGTGCACTACAACTCCATTGTCCATCAATACTATTACGTGATGTTCATCTAAATGTTGATATGCATACATTTTTGCCTGTATTCAGTCCTAGTGCCTATAAAGTGCACAATGGTGGATTTTGTCATCATTTTCAATTTTCTCATTTGTGTAATTTGCTATTTTCCTAGGTAACTCTTTTCTGAAATTGAGGGCCATTTTGGCTAACTGTAGTAGTCACATTAAAAAGATAATGGATGATTTAGAGAAGTAGTTAAGAATTTACATTTGTCTTCAAGAAAATTATGGCAATCATCTTCACACAGTTTCCACCACTTCCTTGATCAGAGACCCCTTGCTCAGACAGTCTTTCCTGAATAGAACATGAGTCAGTGTAAAAGCAAACCAAACCAGGAGACTATCTCTCTCGTCATTATGCCCTCCCTCATGTAAATGATTTGATCTTTCTTGCTACAACTAGGTGATTCACAAAAGTTGGTGTGAATATATATGAATAAAATTGTTTTCAGTGTTATATACATGGGTGAAAAAACTGTTTTCCAGCTGAAATGACTAGAGAAGGAATAAAGTTTTTATATTGCCAAAAGATGTAGTTATTTCCTTCAGCTAAACTAAGCATGCATTTGTGTCAACTGAAGAAAACTCTTCTGATCTTTATCAAGTTATTGTGTGATTAAGCTTTACAGTTTTTTGATTGACACATTAATATGAAATGTAGGATAAGTTCTGTAATATTGTATTAAGAACTTGAAAACAGGATTTGCAGACATTGAGTACTGAAGTAGAGAGAGGGAAATAACAATAACAGAAAATTTAGACTTATACAAAGAAATGAGAAATTAAATTTCTCAGCTGCACAATTAGGAAAAGCACAAAGGATTGAGATCATACCAATAGGATCTTAAGTTACTTAACAGAGTATATTATTTAAATGCCTGGTTGTCCAGGTATCCATGACGAGAATTATAAGAAATGTCACTGACCTTTTCAACTTAACTTAAATGCATTAAATATGTTACAGTAGTAATGGAACATATACTTCTGGAATAGTCATCTATTTTAAAACTCTTATGCTATGGTGGCATAGTGCCTAAGTCAATGGACTGCTTCCATTCCTCGGAAGGAGGACCGGGCAATCTGCTTGCATAGAGATACTCCTCAGAAACCCTAGGAGGGGTCACTATGAGTTGGAATCTACTTGATGGCAGTGAGTCTGGGTTTTTTTTTTTTTTTTTTTTTTTTTGGTTTTGGATGTTAGGGATAAGGTAATTAAAACTCAGACAGAAAGCTGAAATGATTTATCCAAAGTTATATCATTAACTAACTTCGTTACTGGTGGTGATTTTATTCCATTTTTTACTTAAATGAACTTATGTTCTGGATCTCCAGGCATTTAAATAATATACTCTTGGATCTCCAAGTCTGTACCCTTCTGTATATATGCTTTTCTGTATAACAACAAGTATACATACATTTCTGTGTATGTGTTGTGCTTGTTAGTTGTTTTCAAGTTAATTCTGACTCATGTTGACTCTGTGTGTGGAACAGAATTGTGCACCATAGAGTTTGCACGGTGTGAACGTTCACAAGCAGGTCTCCCGGCTTGTCTTCAAAATGCCTCTGGGCGAGTTTTAACTGTCAACTTTTCAGCTCATAATGGAGCACGTAATCACTTGTGCCACCTTGGGACGCCTTCTGTGTATGCACTCTTCTATGTATGGATCCTTCTTACTGTATACCTATTAAGTAAGGTATATAGTAAGGTATATAGCCACTCCTCGGAAGGAAGATGGGATAATCTACTTCTGTAGTGATACTGCCTCGGAAACCCAAGGAGGGGTCGTTATGGGTTGGGTCCCACTCGATGGCACATAACAACAACAACAATAGTACTACTATTAAGAAAGGTATATAGTACTACTATTAACATAGTCATTTTTCTCAAATTTTGCTGCCTATTATCTGAGAAGTTTTTGTGGCACAGTGGTTAAAGAATTTGGTTTGAACCAATCAGCCACCTCTTGGTAGAAAGATGAGGAAGTCCGCTTCCATAAAGATTTACAGCCTTGTAAACCCTGTGGGGCAGTTCTACTCTGTCCTAGAGGGTCACTATGAGTTAGAAGCAAGTAGAGAGCAGCCAGTTGTGTTTTGGTTTTATTATCAAAAAGGGAAAAATATGTAGCTGTTTACTTCTGCAAAGGTTACAGCTTTGGAAACTCCATGGGGAAGTTCCATACAGTCCTATTGGGCCTATGAGGTGACATCAAGTTGATGGTGGTAGGTATAATCACAATCATCAACTGACACTTAGAAGAGACTGAAATTCTGCAAATTACTCTTGGATAGGGAAATAATAGAGCTATCTGGGTACCTATAAAATGTTAAACAAGCTACATTTCAGTACAGTCTAGCTTTTTTTGTTGTTTTTAACTACTGTCAGGTCAGCTCTTAATCATGGTGCCCCACGCACAAAAATGTTTGGGGATTTATAGGTTTTCATTGGTTGATTTTTCAAAGTAAATTGTTTTGACTTTTCTCCTAATCTGCTTTAGTCTGGAAACACTGCTGAACTATCTTTAGCATTATAACAACACCTGAGCATCCACTGGCAGATGAATGGTGGCTGCATTTGAGGTCCATTGGCCACAATCAAACCTTGGTCTCCTGCATAAGTAATTCTCAAAATTTGGTCTCAGGAGCAACAACATCAGCACTACCTGAGAGCTTGTTAGAAATGTAGATTGTTGTTACGTTCCATCGAGTAGGACACGACTCATAGCGACACTTCCTTGGGTTTCCAAGGCAGTATCACTACAGAAGTAGATTGCCCCATCTTCCTTCCAAGGAGCGGCCAGTGGGTTTGAACCACCAGCCTTCTAGTTAGCAGTCAGGTGCCTTAGGGACTATGATACCAGAGCTCCTCAGAAATGTAAATTACTGGGTTCCAATTTAGAGCTCCTGAATCACACACTTGGGATGGGACACAAGTTTGTTGTTATGTAAAGTCTGCTGGGTGATTCTGATATGTACCAAAGTCTAAGGAACACAAGTCTAGGGAAGAAACCATTATCTTGAAGATTAAAATATATGGATTGGCATCTTAGTTGTACCACTAAGTAGTTGTGTTACCTTGAGCAATTTAGTTAAGTTTCCTAGGATTAATTTCCATCATATGTAAAATGTAATACCTGTTTCATAGGGTTTATGTGAATTTAGAATGAGATAAAGTAGAGAGGAATGCTTAGAAAGACTGCCAAGTTCTCAATCTCTCATTCTCAACTGGGGTCCATTTTATACTCCTAGTACATTTGGTAGGAGCTCTGGTAGCATAGTGGCTAAAGCACTTGACTGCTAACCAGAAGGCTGGTGGTTCAAACCCATCAGCCACTCCTCGGAAGGAAGGTTGGGCAATCCTACTTCCGTAGTGATACTGCCTCAGAAACCCAAGGAGGGGTCGTTATGAGTCGGGGCTGACTCAACGGCACATAACAACAAACAACAACAACAGTACATTTGGTAATGCTTGGAGACACTTCTGATGGTTGTAAGTGTGAGTGCTTCTGACATCTTGTTGGTAGAAGCCGTGTATGCTGCTAAATTTCCTACAATGTACAGGATAGTCTCCACCAACAAAAAATTATCTGGTCCCAAACCTCAGAAAGTGCTAAGGTTGAGAAACCCTGTGCTAAACCAATATAATGTATTAAAATAATGCTTTTATTATTCAATTTCCCATTACTTCTACCTCTTTTCCTTTTTTTTTTTTCCAAATTTATAAATAATGGCATAGATACTGTTAATGTGAGCTTGTATTTTGTTTCTAGATATAATGCAAATAAAAGATAGAAGTAAAAGGTTTTCTTTATTAATCTTTGGGAGTGGTTGGTAGAAGATAATAAAAAAATATATATATATTTCACCACATGCTTAAAATGTACATTTTCCTCAGGTGAAAAAGAAATTAAATAATTTGAAGTACTTGCTTCATTTCAGCTCAATGAACAATTTGGTTCCTCCAACTACCTTATAATAACTCCTTGGGCCAAGCTAACATTGATAACAGAAATAAGAAGCAGTATCATTGTACTATTTTTCCTGTATCGTCACATCATTTGCTACCTTGCCACAACTTCATGCATTATTCAAGTTCACCAAGTATTTGGGATATACAAGGCAGATTAAAGTAAAAGCAGAGAAATATTTTATCAGATTCTTTGTGAGTTCAATGAAAAGAGTGACTTATTTTCCCCTCCCCATCTTTTCCAACTCAAAATTGGTTGACAACGCCCACATGGTAACTATAGTGGCAATATTTCATAGAAGGAATATTTCATAGAAGGAAATCTCACCACCATCCTACTTACAACTCTTTTGTATGACTGAAAAAGAAATAAAAATGTACTATACATGACAAGTCTATACCGGAGCTCTGGTGGTGTAGTGTCTAAGGCATTTGACTGCTAATGAGAAGACTGGCTGTTTAAACCACCCACTCCTGGGAAGGAAGACTGGACAATCTACTTCCGTAGAGATACCACCTCAGAAACTCAAGGAGGGGTAACTATGAGTCAGAATCGAGTCAACAGCAGTGAGTTAAAGTGTTTGTTTGTTTGTTTGTTTGTTTCTATATATTACATGACAGCAGTGAGTTTGGGTTTTTTGGTTTCATACATGATAAGGGAAAGGGGGTAATGAGTAATTTCCAGAACATGCAGAAGATGAATTCTATGCTTACCTTTCTTTCTACATTTTTATTGGGATTTCACTGGCAATTATAGTGCATCTTATTTTTGCCTATAGATAAGATCACATTCAAGAGGTACATGCTATGTTAGATTTCATGCCTCCCAATATGAATAGCTTGGAGAATAGCTAGAAATATTCAAGTACTTATATGTTCCAACAATTGTAAATGTTTGGAGCCTTTGCATACTTCAAATATGTTAAGTTTCAGAAAGTAATAGATAGATACATGTCTT
>NW_006921838.1:1850132-1850991 GCF_000298275.1 Orycteropus afer afer
AAATTCAGTAGCAATTTTCAGTGAAGAATCACATGTTTAAAAATGTGTACCAAGACTTTTAAAGTATAGTGATTGAGTAGATCAACTAATTTGTTGCCAATACTACCTTCCTAGATGATGTGGGGGAAACTGGAAGGACAGTAACTTGGATGTGCTACTGACATTTAGCATATGAATGTGAGGAATTTTAAATGACCTATCATGTGAGAGATTGTTCTAGACACAAAAAAAGAATTGTCATGCTGTAGCAGGCAGAATAATGTTTCATCTCCCAAAGATGTGCATGTCCTAATTCCCAGAATCTGTCAATATATTTCCAGATATGACAAATGGGACTTTATGTATGTGATTAAATTAAGAACTATGAGTTGATGAGATTATATTGCATTATCCACATGGATGCAGTCTAATCACACAAGACCTTAAACGCAGAGACCCTTCCCTGGCTATGCTCAGAGGAAGATATGATTACAAAGAAATTGTCAAAGATATGTGATTGTGCCCCATTTAAAGATGAATTGAGAGGGTCATGTCACAAGGCAAGGAATATGGGCAACATCTGGAACGTGGACAGTTTCTTTCCTAGAACCTGCATAAAGGAATGTAACTGTGTGACATCTTGATTTCAGTACAGTGAGACTCATGTTAGAATTCTGACTTATAGAGCTGGACCATAATAACTTTGTGCTCTTTAAAGCCACCAAGTTAGTGGTGATTTATTACAACAATAGAAAATTAATTGTTGTTGTTGTTGTTGTTAGGTGCCATCAAGTCATTTCTTACTCATAGCGACCCTATGTACAGCAGAACGAAACACTGCCCAATCCCACGCCAGCTCCATGATCCCTGCTATACTTGA
>NW_006921838.1:1851623-1861787 GCF_000298275.1 Orycteropus afer afer
CAGACTGTATTCTTCAACCTTCATCAGTAAGAAAATTAATACATTGCCCAAAAGGCTAATGCCCTATTGCTCTAATACATTTTTTTGTAGGAGAAAAGGCTGAGAAACAATTCAATTATTAAATTTGAATTCTAATTAAAGCACTTAAACCTGACTTTCTATTCAAGTGATTTTTCTCTACTGTGTGGTTACCCAAACATTAACAACTGTTTGCTTGTTTGTGTGAGCATAACTTTCATATAAAGTCCGTGAAGACTTTGTTGAACATTTTCTAGATTGGATCCGAATCTTTCATTTCATGTGTACAAAAAGAACAGTCTTGCATTTATAAACACCATAATTTACATTGTTGTTGTTGTTGTTGTTGTTATGTGCTGTCGAGTCAAACCCGACTCATAGCGACCTCTCCTTGGGTTTCCGAGGCATATCACTACGGAAGTAGGATTGCCCAACCTTCCTATGGTACTTAATGTCCTATGTGATTTGCATCCCAGTCTCCTAATGTAGGCATAACAAGGAAATGTGATAAACTCAAAAAAGTTATATAACTTTTTAAAGGACATAGAGTTCCAAGCCCAAGTTATTTTTCCTATGACACATTTTTCCCTATCTGAAATTAACAAGTTAGTCTGCTTCAGTTACATGAATGTTAGCAAAAGACTTAGGCTCAGAGATGAAAGATTTTATTACTCACAATAAAAGCAATATCCACAACACTAGCATTTTATTGTCAGTAACCCAAGTGCAAATCTTCAGAGTGGCACAAAGAAGTCAAGATGACACCATTACACTCAGTGTGTTGCACTACTGGAAAGGAATCCTGAGTTTAAGGAAACCCAACCTTTTATGCTGGGCAGTGGGCATATCTTTCTTTTGGTCCACATAGAGACATAATCTCTATCTTTCATGGTTATTCACCTTATAAACACCTAAAAATGATCATTGTAAATAAAGCTCTCCATAACATCACATGCAAAATGTTCAGAACAATGACAGACCCATGAAAAATTGTCTTCCAACAGCAGGCAATGGCATTTTACATATATATATATCATTTTGGCCAACATTTCCATGAAATTCAGATTGCCTGGTCTTATTTGACAAACTGGCACAGAGACCTGGCTTAACCAATTCACTTACTGGAGTAAAGAACTTCCAGTTAAAAATCCATTTTCAGAAGAAAAAGTTGTATGATTCTGGGCAGAGTAAGATGTCTGTCACTCAGAAATGCTACTGGCTTCTTGTTGTTCTTGTTAAGTGCCATTGAGTCATCTCTGACTCATAGTGACCCTATGTACAGCAGAACGAAACACCATCCTGTCTTGAGCCAGCTCCATGATTCTTGCTACACTTGAGCACATCGTCACCACCACCATGTCAATCCACCTCCTTGAGGGCCTTCCCTTCTTTCATCAACCCTCCACCTTACATGACATCCTTCTCCAGGGAATGGTCCCTTCTGACAACATGACCAAAGTACGTGAGATGAAGCCTGGCCATTCTCACCTCCAAGGAGCATTCTGGCTGCACTTCCTCCAGCACAGACTGTTAGTTCTTTTAGCAGTCCACGGTACTTTCAGCATTCTTCACCAACACCATAGCTCGAAAGCATGAATTCTTCTTCAGTCTTCTTTATTCGTTGTCCAGCTCCCACATGCAAATGAGGCAATTGAAAATATCATGGCTTGTGTCAGGTGCACCTTAGTCCTCAAGGAGACATCTTTGCTCTTCAGCACTTTAAAGAGATACTTTGTAGCTGATTTGCCCAGTACTATACGTTGTCCAAGGAGCTCTGGTAACATAGTGGCTAAGTCACTTGCCTGCTAACCAGACGGCTGGCGGTTCAAACCCACCAGCCACTCCTCGGAAGGAAGGTTGGGCAATCCTACTTCCGTAGAGATACTGCCTCGAAAACCCAAGGAGGGGTCGCTATGAGTCGGGGCCGACTCGACGGCACATAACAACAACAACAACATACGTTGTCCCATGCCCTGACTGCTGCTTCCATTGGCGTCAATTGTAGAACCAAGCATTGTCAAGTCTTTGACAATTTCAATCTTTTCTTCACTTATCATAATGCTGCTTATAGGTTCAGTTGTGAAGATTTTTGTTTTCTTTATATTGAGATGTAATCCATAATGTTGATTGAATTCTTTAATCTTCATTAATTACTTCAAGTCTCAGTAATTACTTCAAGTCATCCTCTTTCAGCAAGCAAAGTTGTGTCATCAGCGTATTGCAGGTTGTTAATGATTCTTCCTCCAATCCTGATGCCATGTTCTTCTTCATATAGCCCAGCTTCTCAGATTATTTGCTCAGCATACAGATTGAATAAGTGTGGTGAAAGGATATAACATTGACACACTCCCTTCTTGATTTTAAAACATGCAGTGTCCCCTTTTTCTGTTTGAACAACAGCCTCCTGGTCTACATACAGGTTCCTCATGAGTACAGTAAAGTGTTCTGAAATTCCCATTCTTCTCAATGTTATGCATAATTTGTTATGATCCACATAATCAAATGGTTTTACATAGTCAATAAAACACAAGTAAACATCTTTCTGGTATTCTTTGCCTTCAGCCAACATCCATCTGGCATCAGCAATGATATCCCTCATTCCATGTCCTCTTCTGAATCCAGCCTACATTTCTGGAAGTTCTCTGTCAATATACTGCCACAGTGGTTTTTGGATTATCTTCACTAAGATTTTATTTGCATGCGATATTAATAATATTGTTTGATAATTTCCACATTCTTTGGGATCATCTTTCTTTGGAATGGGTACAAATGTGGATCTCTTCCAGTCAGTTGGCCAGGTAGCTATTTTCTAAATCTCTTGACATAACCGAGTGAGTGCCTCCAGTGGGGTATCCGTATGTTGAAACATCTCAATGAATATTCCATCAATTCCTGGAGCCCTGTTCTTTGCCAGTTCCCTCAGCACAGCTTCGACCTCTTCCCTCAATACCATTGGTTCTTGAATATATACTACCTCCTGAAATGGATGAACAGTGACCAATTCTTTTTGGTACAGTGACTGTATATTCCTTCCATCTTCTTTTCATGCTTCTTTCATCATTCAATATTTTGCCCATAGAATATTTCAGTATTGCAACTTGAGTCTTAAATTTTTTCCTCACTTCTTTCAGCTTGAGAAATGCCAAGTGTGTTCTTCTCTTTTGGTTTTCTAACTCCAGGTCTTTCCACATTTCATTATAGTGATTGGCTTTGTCTGCTTGAGCTGCTCTTTAAAATCTTCTGTTTAGCTCTTTTATCTTGTCATTTCTTCCATTTGCTTTAGCTACTCTTTGCTCAAGAGCAAGTTTCAGATTCTCTTCTGACATCCATTTTGGTCTTTTCTTTCTTTCCATTATTTTTAATGTTTTCTTGCTTTCTTCAAGGATGATGCTCTTGATGTCATCCCACAATTCTTCTGGTTTTCAGTCATTGGTGTTCAATGGATCAAATCTATTCTTTAGATGGTCTCTAAATTCAGAAGGGATGTATTCAAGATCATATTTTGGCTCTTGTGAACTTATTTTAATTGTCTTCAACTTCAAGTTGAACTTGTATATGAGCAGTTAATGGTCTGTTCTATAATCAGTTCCTGGCCTGCAGTTCCAATTTTCCTAGACTCATACTTCGTATATTCCATGTTCCCATTACTAATGGATGTTTGCAGCTGTTTCTCCTCAATTTGAGTCATGCCATGTCAGCACATGGAGGTCCTGAGATTCATTTTATCCATATTATTAAGATTGATTTTACTCTAATGAGGCAGCTCTTTAACAGTCCTATTTTGAGTGCCTTCCAAACAAGGAGATAGTCTTCCTGCACCATGTTGGACAATGTTTCTGAGCTATTCATAAAGTTTTCCAGTAATGTATCAGACAGTGTTTCTCTGATATTCATAAGGTTTTCTCTGGCAAATTTTTGAGAAGTGGATGCCCTCCTCCTTCTTCCAAGTCTGTCTTAGTCTTTAAGATGTGTTGAAACCTGTGTACTATGTGCAACTCTGCTTGCATCTGAAAGACCAGTGGCACAGCTTCAAGCCTCAAAGAAATGTGCAAGCCTCACAGGATGGCAAACTGACAGACAAGTTTGTTTCCCTTACCTACTGGAAACTTCTGCACCCTCCTCTTACCTGATTCCTACGTGAAACCAGTCACTCTGTGGTCCCTGAGGCTGCTTCTGGTGACTCCTTTTCCTGGCTCTAGGGGCTTGGGGTCTAGCCTTGCCTCCCACCCCTTTTAACCTGGATATCCTGCCCCTCCTGAGGTCCCTGAGGCTGCTCCTGGTCCCTCTTTTTCCTGGCTCTAGGGGGCATAGGACCCAGTCTTGCCTCCCACCCCTTTTTAACTGGATATCCTGCCACCCCTGAGGTCGCTGAGGCCACTCCTGGTCCCTCCCTTTCCTAAGCAGCTACTGGCTTAGATCCCAGCAATTCATGAGCTGTGAGAAAAACTTGGAGTTAAAATATTTGTCTTCAAGGCAATGCTGATTCCTCTTCTGTCTGACAAAGTGATTCGTGGAAATGGAAGAAGTTCACTTCTGCCATTTCATCATAGATCATGCCTCGCTTTGACAATCAAAGAACTCTGGATATAATATCAGTATGCAGAAGAAGATGTAGACCTCCCCTAAAATGTAGCAGAAAAGAGTGACAATTTCCAGCCCAAATACCCTTCTTAAGATATCAGGTGCATACACCTATCATGTCAGTATTATTCATTTGAGGAACTGAAATACTAAGAAGTGCTCACCAGCATCAGTGAAGGAAGCAGTCATGACATCAATATCTCATAGTCACCACAGAAGCCATTGAAGTGGAATTTACTTTGAAAAAGTGTGACTGAGCAAGAGAAAAATACATAAATGATTGAAGACTCAAGATAGAAAAAAAAGAAAGATTAAATTCTACAGTACTTACAGTAATAGAGAAAAATATTTTCTAAGTGCTCCTGTTTTGGGTATGTAAGAGATTCTCTTTAATTTTTAAAACAATTTGGTAATCTAGGTTTGTGGTGCAGTGAATTACATGGTTTGGTTTTTCCAGCCATGGTCTTTGTGACTTTCATACCAATTACTGGGTGGAAATATGCTAATGTAAGGTGCTTGTGGCCCATCCAGAGGACTGGTTAGTTTGCTAGTAATGCAAATAAGGTGTATGGCACCCTTGTGGGGGTGGGACTGTGCAAATAATGTGTATCAAACTCTAATGTGGGGATTGGTTATTTTCTCATTCTGCTAGACTAAAAATGAGCCTTCCTAGAGGCAGAAAGAGGTATTTCACTGCCATCGTGAGAGAAGAGCTAGAGGCAGAGTGAAGTATGTCCTTGGACCCAAGATCCCTGCAGAGAGTCAGCAGAGAGATGATAGAGAGACTGGCAGAGACAACTGACAGAGATATGGTGGCAGTAGAACCAAGAAACCAGTACAAGACAGAGCAGCAGGCTTGCTGGCCTATGGAGCAAGAAAGTTGAATGCCTTTGGGCAGGAGGCTTGCTGGAGTAGTGGGGTGCACCTAGATGTACACATCGGCAGAGCTAAAAGAGCTTTGTAACACATGCCTGAGCAAGACAGTGACTAAGCAATTCTTACACCTTAATTATAGCATTTTACTTACCTAATAAACTCCATAACTGTGAGTATTGTCTGTGAGTTCTGTGTAGCTGTTGCAATGAGCTCTGGTAGCATAGTGCCTAAGGCACTTGACTGCTAACCAGAAGGCTGGCAGTTCAAACCCACCAGCCACACCTCAGAAGGAAGATGGGGCAATCTACTTCCATAGTGATACTGCCTCGGAAACCCGAGCAGGGGTCGCTATGAGTCAGGTCCTACTCGACAGCACATAACAACAACAACAACATTGCAACAAATTATCCAACCTAGCACAGAAATAGAGAGTGCCATGGGAGGGACAGTTGACATCAGAATTGGTAAAAAGTTTGGAGGGTGGTCACATGTCTGATTTCTGCCTCATAGTAATCAGCCTTGGGCTGCTGCTGCTGATTCTGTCTCTCCGTTGTGAAGTTAGAAGGTGTCAGAGGATGATGCTACCCCCAATCCCTTTTTGCAAGGTGACAATAGTCTCAGTTACAGAGAGGACATTTGGGGTAAATGACCCGTTATGACTAATTTCTCCACCCTTACATTGAATCTCTTGAAAATCTTCTGTGTTTTATCATCCACTCAATACTTAATGCCTTGGAATTTTTTTGTCCTTGCTTTAGACTGAAACTCTTCTTTAAACATCATCAGAACAACCTAATCGTCCAAGGCCCCATTCTCTCTGTTCAATCTTTGACTTTTCTGCATCAAATGTTAATAATAAAGAGTTTTTGCTTCTTTAAACTCTCCCTTGCATCTCTCTTCCCTTCCTCTGAAGTCTCCCAGATGAGTACCTATTCCCATTCTTCCCACCTTCCATTAATTGTAGGAATTCCTAGGTTCCAAGCCTAGCTTCCGGTCCTTCTCTTTACAACCCTCCCTTTGATTATCCCTTTTGGTTTCAAGTAGAATTTTGAAAGCAATGCCATTTACATTTAAATCTTTAGCCACAACTTTTTTCCAGAACTCCAGATCTGCACTTTCAAATTACTTCTGGATATTTCCACATTAATGACAGAATGACACCTCAATGTCAACACATCAAATAATGAGGGTTTTTTTTTTTTTCTAATTTTCCTGTTGCTCATCCTGCTGAGCTAGCAAATCCTTCTCCTCCTATTACTTCCCTTCAATTTTCTTTTATTAATAGCACCAATAAAGTGCTCTTTGACCCTACTCTGTTAAAATTCAATCAGTGCTTGATAGTTCCAACTTAATTTCAAAAACGTGTTTTCTGATTACTAGAATCAAAGAAAAAGGTCTTGCAAGTGAAGATAAATGAAATAGAAAGAAAAAAAAAAAAGAGAGAGAGACTGGAGGTGGGAATAGAACCAAACAATCTGGTCAAGTTGGAACAGGGGTGCATTGTGTGGACTCAGTGGAGGATAAGGCCTGGATACTGTATTTCAGGGCATATTGTGAGGGCTTTGACTGACCAAGTAAAGTGTTTGAACTCTGCTTTATTTGCAAAGACCATTCATTATACTTGGATACCAATTTGCCTATAATTCATCTTATACTATTTAACATAGTTGCTTGCATTATATTTGTTAGAATGCATGGCTTGTCTCTCCTATTATATTTAATATTTTTGAGAACAAAAATGTGTACTTTCTTATTTGCTCCTTTTTTATATCACTTATTTACCCACTATGGGCTTTCTTCTTTTAAAAAAAAAAAAAAATTATAGTGATTTGACTGAAAATTTACAGAACAAATTGATTTTCCATTTAACAGTTCATACACATTTTGTTTCCTGACACTGGTTGCAATCCCCAGAATATAATATCACTCTTCCCCCATGCTCCCTGTATTTCTCATTTCCATTTGTCCTTCTTTCCTATCCCTTCTGGCTTTCAGAGCTTTATCCCTGGGCAAAAGCTGCTCTTTTGATCTGATATGGTTGATTGTTCTCAAAACTGCATACCTCTGCAGTGTTATCATTCATCTTAGAGGCATGTCTATTACTTGGCTCAATGTTGAGCCACAGGGGTAGAGTTCAGTTCCAGGCATAAAGGATAACAAAGAACCACAATTTTGGTGGTTCCACCAGTCTTCTTCAGACCAGTAAGCCTGGCCATTTTTATGATTTTGAGTTTCTTCCACATTTTTCTCTTATTCTATCCATGACCTTCTATTGTGATCCCTTTCGAGCACCCAACAGTGGTGAAAACAAAACCAAACAAAACTCACTGATGGTGGGTCCATTCTGTCTCATAGTGACCCTTCCTTGGGTTTCCAAGGTGGTATCTCTAGGGAAGTAGATTGCCCAATCTTCCTTCCGAGGAGTGACTGGTGGGTTTGAACCCCCAGCCTTCTGGTTAGCACTCAAATGCCTTAGACACTAGGCTACCGGAGCTCCTAACTAAGCATTATCTATTTCTTGTGGTGTCCAGGTCAAGGAGATTAAGGTTTGTGTGCTCTGTTAGTTCTTTAGGCTGTTTGTTTCCATGCATCTTTGATTTTTTCACTTTTCTTTGTTTTGGATAGAGAGAGACTTGTAGTTGAACCTTAGATGGCTGCTTACTAGCTTTTAAGACCCCACTCACTATATTCATCAGAGCAGGACATGGAATTTTGTCTTTTTTTAATGATCTGTTCATTTTCTTCTTTTGTTATGGATCTGTCCACATTTGCTACCACAGTCTGTGTTAGTTTAAGTAGGTCATGTGTTTCTAAAAATTTCTTATAGTCCATTTCTTCTAAGTTTTCTAATTTGAGAATTCCTGCTAGTATTCTTTTATTATACTTTTTATTTGTGTCATGACATTGCCCATTTGTTATCCATGTTATTTGCATCTTCTCTTTCTTTCCTTTATGAAATTTGACAATGGTTTGTCGATTTTCTTAATCCTTTCAAAGAATCTACTTCTAGTCTTGTTTTTCATTTTTTTTTCATTGATTTCTGCCCAAATTTGTATTATTTCCTTTTTTCTGGAGACTAGCCTCTCCATGCTACTTTTTTTCTAATTGTTGCACATGTTCGGTTAAGGTGTTTATTTTGGTTGTTTCTTATATTTTAATGTGCATGGTAATTGCTAAAAATTGCCCTCTGAGCACTGCTTCTGCTGTGTTCTTAATGTTTCTGGATGTTGTTATTATGATCATTTAATTCCAGGAATTTTTGTTGATGTTATTTTACTTTTTATTTGGTCTATTACCCAGTAGTTTTTAAGCAAGATGTTAGTAAATTTCCATTTTTTCCCCTAATCTTCCTTTGATTTCTAATTTTATAAGGTTATTATCTGAGAAGATGTTTTGTATTATTTCAATGTTTTTAAATTCATTTACGCTTGCTTTGTGACTTAATGTATTGTCAATTCTGGAGGATATCCATGGGGACTGGAAATAATTCCATTTTTGTTGAGTGGAGATTTCCGTATATGGGTTCAAGTTAGTTTATTGTGTTGTTAGATCTTGTGTATCTTTATGAATTTGCTCTTTATAATTTTGGTTACAGGGTTTATTAATTTTCTTTATGTTTAACCTATAATTTATTTTTAGTTTCCTAAGTTTAAAACAAAGTGCTTTGGTGGTGTAGAGGTTAAGGCATTTGCCTGCTAAGCGAAAGGTCAGTAGTTCAAACCCACTAGCTGCTTCATGGAAGAGAGATGAGGCAGTCTGCTTCCATAAAGATTTACAGTCTTGGAAACCCAATGGGGGTCACTATGAGTTGGAATTGACTTGACGACAATGAGTTTGGTTTGGTTTTTAACTTTAAAACACCTTCTATCTTGATATAATCTTGACTTCTCTATTTGAAAATTCTGAAATTATTCTATTTATTTCCTCCTTTTGCTTTCCAGTGTTTTTTGTTTACAGATTGATGCCTCTGGTTCCTTATTTCCAGCCTTGTAAATTTATTTCATTTTTGAAAATTATTTTTCTGACTTGGTTTCTAGGTGTGGTGTCCTCTGTTTTATTCTCAGGTTTTTCTCTGGCATTGTTAGTTCTTTGTACAAAGGACTCCTAGCATTTCTTATAAGGTTAAGCTGGTTTTTAAAAATTCCATTAACTTTTGTTTATCTGGACTTTTTGTTCTAATTTGGCTACTGTATTTGAGGTAAAGATTTACTAGATATATAATTATTGGTGGGCATTTTTTTCTTTTTTCTTTCAGGGTTTTATATATGTCATCCCATTGCCTTCTTTCCTGCATAGTTTCTGCTGAGAAATCAGAGGTTAGTCTTATTTGCTTCCCTCTGTAGGTAACATTCTGTTTTTCCTAAGTTGTTTTCAAGATTCTTCCTTGTCTTTGATTTTGGAAAGTTTGATTTTATGTCCTGATGACTTTCTTTTGGGGGTCTTTCCTATATGGGGTTCATTGAACTTCTTGGATGGTATCTTTTTTGTCTTTCATAGTATCAGAGAAGTTTTCTGCTAGCAAATCTTTAACAATTCCCTCTCTGTATCTCTCTCTCTCTCTCTCTCTCTCTCTCTCTCTGTGTGTGTATGTGTGTTTTGTACTGAAATTCCAGTCACATAAAATTTTTCTTTTGATAAAGTGCCACTTGATAAGTAGGGTTTCTTCATTCTTTTTTTCTAGTTTTACTC
>NW_006921838.1:1862332-1870929 GCF_000298275.1 Orycteropus afer afer
CAGCACTGGGATACTCCTCCACCTATCTCTGAGTGAGTGAAATAACTGATGGAAATTTAGGCATTGATGTCTGTTTATTGGTCATGAAGAGTAACTGTAGGCAGGGTAAGCAGGCATTGTCCATCCTTTGCCATTGTTCGAGAAGTTCAGGAGTGAGTGATGGAGTGGCTCTCACCCTTTGGGTAGGGTAGTAGGTGGTACATGTGGTGGATGTGGCTGAATGTTGAAGAAGCAATATCTACCTCCCACCAGATGATGAAAGAAAAAAAAAAAAGATAGAGATAAGAAACATTGAGTAAAAATAAAAGAAGAAAAATAGGTAAGTTAATAATAAACAAATGAAAAGGAAGAAAAAAATGAGAAAAAAAGCAATGAAAAAAAGAGAAATGAACAGAAAAGTGGTGCAGCAATGGTCATTTTTGCTTCAAAAGCCCTTGACACATGGCACCCTGTAGACTGAGACTTGCACCACTGGCCACAGTGGTTCCAGGCAGCTGTTGAATGATCTACAAGAGTGCATGCTTTCTGAGGCAGGAGGAACCTGGTGTACGGTCTGCACATGCATGCACTTCTGATAGCATAGTCTGTAGGCAAGCATTTTGTGGTTCTTGATAGCACACCTTGTCAATCATAGTTTCTGGGTTTGCAGAGCATGGTCCACAGGTATGAGGCTTGGTCCACTAGGTGCATGATGCTGTAGGTGGCCCCTAGTGGCAGGAGATGGTCTGAGCAATCTGGGTGAGTGGAAGGAGTTAGGTGGGGCATCCGTAGCCAGCAGGTTTGTAGGGGTGAGGACTTGACCCCTGTTCACTGGGATGATGAGGTGAGGAAAGCTGGAGAATGCCCTTCTATGGATACTGTTCACTGGTCTCGCTTGGTGCACTGTTGGTTGAATGCAGCCTGTTATCTGGTTCTTGCCATGACTCACTCTAAAAGGGTCCACTCAGAGTCCAGTGTTTCCAATCACCATCTCACAGGCCTTCCACACCACATGGGCTCTCAATTCAAAGGACTAGGGCTAACTCTTGAGTAATTTCATCTCTTTGTAACTGCTCTGTCCTCACTCCATGGCTGCCTGTGTCAGTGGAATTCTTGCCTACTCATCTGCACTTTACTCTCTTAAAGCAAAAAAAAAAAAACAAAAAAAAATCACTGCCACCCAGTCGATTCCAACTCATAGCAACCTCCTTTGGGTTTCTGAAATGGTAAATCATTACAGAAGTAGATGGCCCAGTCTTCCTTCCACAGAGTGGCTGGTGAGTTTGAAATGTCAGCCTTCTGGCTACTCTCTTATATGTAGTTAATATTATACTCCCCTCGTTTCACTCTGGATATGGCTGCATTGTGTCTCTTCCTTAATGAAGATTCCATGAAGTTGGCTTCTCTTCACCCATGTATGTTGTTTTCTGTGTCTCAAAATGGAAGCTCCATGCTCAGTCTCCATTTCATCTCTCTCCTAAATCACTGTTTTTGTTCTTTTTCTTGTTGTTTTATCCAATTATTCATTCTTTCACTTGTTGCTCAGAGATCCATGATTATCATCTGTACTTGATTCACTTGGTTTTTTTTTGTTTGTTTGTTTGTTTTTTGGTGGAGGGACTGGGTAGAATGTGTCACAAGGATGCCATCTTGTCTCTTCCTCTTCCTGGGCTTTCCATTTATTGTTGGTAATGAAATATTTTCTTAGTTTAATTGACCTGGACAGCCATTTTAGAAAACAATAGAGAGAATGAAAACATTGGTTTAGAAGTTGATAGCCAGTTGATAATTTATTGAAGATGAGGTTGGTGAAGTTACCCCTACAATGGAAAAATAAGGGTAACTATTATTGATAAAGGAGCTCTGGTGGTCTAGTGACTAAGGCATTTGACTGTTTGACTGCTAATCAGAAAGCTTGCTGTTCAAATCCACAAGCAACTCCTCAGAAGGAAGATTGGACAATCTACTTCCATAGACATACCACCTCAGAAACCCAAAGAGGGGTCACTATGAGTCAAATGAACTAGGCAGCAGTGAGATTTTTATTATTGATAATGTCCATATACTTCAAGATCAAGTTTAAAAAAATCAAGACTCAAGCTTTTCTTCTCTTCAGTTATACACAATTCTTGGACTCAGACCAATGAGAAAAAATGGCTCAACTTTTTAATCTCAGTTTACATCTTCTTTCTTATTTATTTTATCAGAATAAATTTATATGTTCCTTGTCTTAAAGAATATAAAAGTCATCCATGATTTCAAATAACTCTTTGGTCAAGTTTATATAAGAAGTAAAAAGAAAACATTTAGGACTTGATCCAAATTCAAAAATTATGGCAATGTTTTGATGAAGTTTCACTGAAGAGAAAAGTGGACAGCCTAGCACTGGTCTACATTCCAAAGCATGCTAAATAGTAAGGTGTTCAATGCTCATGAGCAAACTGAACTCAATGACCATGTATTTCCTGTCATACTGAATGGGAATGTTTCCATTAGTGATGCGTGTGATATACCAACGTGGGCTGCAATCCAAACCAGATTCTGAAAACTCCCCAAGTGTGCAGTACATGGAAAGAAAGATACATGGCCCTTGTGGGAAAGCATTAGCATCATGACCTCATAAGAGTTAATGGACAAGAAGAATGACTTCAGTGGGCTGTATAGAAAAACCTGCTGTTTCCTCTCAACGCTTACAAACCCCAATGAAATTTTAGTGATTAATAGTGATTGGATCCAATAATGATTAACCAAAGCATCTGCTATGGGCAGCTCCTGGGCACTCACATGACCTTCTGTGCATTAATTAAAACATCACTGATCCAAATAGCCTGGTCTGCAGTATATAATGCTATCACATGCAGGAGACATTGCCCTGCTTGGGGAGCCATAAAGAAACAAAGTGAGGCAGGTTTTCTCTTCAAATCAAAATGTAAATTGATTTTAAATCTAAAAATAGATGTTAGGTTAATTGTACTTATGCCAACTTCGGGTTTATGTAGAGGCACATGTGGGTATTTAACTGAGTAAGCCACTTAACCTGTCAACAAACTACTCACACACACACACATGAACACATAAATATATATCAGGTTGCTTATTTGAAGGTTATCATAAAAACTAGTCAGCTTGATAATATAAAATTACAGTTTCTATAGAGTGGTACTAATTCAGAAGAAACTGGTAGGATTTGTTGTCCCCTATAAAGCATTGATATGGTATAGACAAAGATCTATTTTCCATTTTTAAAAATTGTTCAAACCTATTATAATCAGACCATCAGACCAATATTATCCCCCTTGATTCCTTACATATCAGAATATTTTCAATCATTTTTAGTTTTTAGTAAATTAGTTGGCCCATTATATCAAGTTCTCTTTTAGTAGTATATCAGATTTCACATAGGACAAAATTGATTTTTAGATTTTTTTATATTATTATTACTTTTAATAGAAGTAAATAAAAATGTGCAAAACATATTTTTGACAATGTAGAGATGATGGTAGGAAAGTAGCAATTATGAGGTGGTTCGTATATCTTTTGAGGAGATGACGGCCAAATAAATGAAGTAAAAGGAATATACATCAACGCTAACAAGGATTCCATGAAGTTGTCTTCTCTTCACCTGTGTATGTTGTTTTCTGTGTCTCAAAATGGACACTCTATATTGGATCTCCATTTCATCTCTCTCCTAACGGTTTTTGTTCATTTTTTTTTCTAATTGATGTTTAACCCACTTCTTCATCTTTTCATTTGTTGCTCAGAGATCCAGGATTATTATCTGTACTTGTTTCACTTTTTTTTTTGTAGAGGGACTGAGTAGAATGTGTCACCATGATGCCATCTTGTTTCTTTCCTGCTTGGGCTTTCCATTTATTGTTAGTAATGAAATATTTTCTTAGTTTAGTTGACCTGGACAGCCATTTTAGAAAACAATGGAAAGAACAAAAACATTTGTTTGAAGTTGCTAACCAATTGATAATTTATTGAAGCTGAGCTTGGTGAGAAAATCATGTTAGGATTTTCCTGAATTAAATCTAAAGTGTTAAAGTTCAGAGGAAAGAGGAAAGAATCAGAATAGATAGGGAGAGTTTGATGAGCTTGGAGAAGTCATTGACTTTACCCAGACACCATTTTGTTATCTTCAGCACTGAGTATTTGACTTCCATGTTTGTTTGTTTGTTTTTCAAATTCTAACCCATTATAATAATGATTCTCAAACTCCACTGTGTATCAGAAGCTCCTAGAAGACTTGTTCAACACTGAATACTGGACCCCCACCCTAGAAGTTCTGATCCAATAGACTTAGGGTTAAGCCTCAGGGTTTGTATTTCTAACAAGTTCACCTGTGATTCTGCTACTACTGCCCCGGAAGTACACTTAGAAAGCCACTGTAACTTTCATGCATGAAAACACAAAAAAGTTAAAGCATCAAAACCAAGTAATACTACCATATTTCTGAGATTTTAAAATTGTATTTAACTTGGCAAAGAATTATCAGAGAATGTTTATTTTGTTTTTTTCCTTATGTATCAGAAATATAACAACATTAAAGTCATGGGATAAGATAAGCTCTCCTTCCAAAAAAAGAAAAACCAAACTCACTGGTGTTGAGTTGATTTGACTCATAGCAACCCCTTCTTGGTTTCCAAGGTGGTGTCTCTACAGAAGTAGATTGCTCAATCTTCCTTTCAAGGAGTGGCTGGTGGGTTTGAACTGCCACCCTTCTGGTTAGCAGTCAAATGCCTTAAACACTATGCCACCAGAGTTCTGCTACAGAGACTGTAATTAGAGAAAAGTCCCAAACAAGCACTTTGATGTCAGGTACATCAATATATTGAGGTCAGGTAAAAGGGGAACAGAGAAGCAGGGAGATGATCAGGAGAGAATGTAGTGGCAGAGATGCTGCACTCTCATTATTGCAAGAATTGCCCAAATTTAGACAGTAAAATGACAGATGAATATGGCTGAAATAATTTCTGCTTAGGGAACTATTCAAGTTTACCAATGTATCGCTCAAAGTCCAGAGCTCTTAAGAACCCTGAATGTAGGATTGTTTTTCTCCACAGGATTTATCTCCTTGATTTTTGTTTTTAATTGTGATTTAAGCGCAAATTTACAGAGCAGAATTTGTTTCACATTCAACGTTGCATGTATATTTGCTTTCACTCCCCAATTACCATTTCCAACACTAACCCACTCTCCTCCTCTCCCTGCCCAGTAACCACCCCCATCCTTGTGCACTTCTTAGTTATGCACTCCTGTCTGTCCAGCTTTTCCTCCGTGTGAAAGTTACCCTTCTGGTGCCCCATAGCTGCTTGGCCAAAGGGATGTATCTCTGTAGAGCAGGTGGGTGATCACCCCAGGTTGAGTATTATTTATTGTTGGGCTGAGGGCCAGCCCTTGGGAGTGAGTTTTATCCCAGGCCTAAAGTAAATCCCAGGGCCAGTCTTGGGGTTCCCACCAGACTCCATCTGATCAGTAATTCTGATCGTTATTGTGTTTTTTATTTTTGTTTCATGTCTTTCCTCCCACTCTATCCAGGATCTCTAATTTTGATCCCTTCCAGAATGGTTAGCAATGATAGCTGAGAACCATTTATTTCTTCTGATCTCCAGGTCTACCATACAATAGGGTTAATGTTTTCAAATGCCCTTGATTTTCTTCACTCTTCTTCTCTTCTGATGAAAGGAGACCATTAGCTGCATTTTAGATTGATGCTCAAAAGCTTTTAAGACCCCAGTTGCTATTCACCAAAGTAGGCTGTGGAACAAGATTTTAATAATATTACATTGTGCCAACTGAGCCTGGTGTCCCCCAGTACTATGGTCCTGAGTCAATAGATCTGGTGTTTTTCTCTCCCAAGGTGATCGGCTGCCTATGAAGGATTGTTCCATGTCTGTTTTCTGTTGCATCTATAATGATGGTGGTTATTTTTTATCAGTAGTATTTGTGCAAGATTATACTCAGCTGAATCTATCATTGGTCTAGAGTATATTCCTGTTCACCAACCTCCATCTGGTCTTCTTAGTTCTCTATGTATTTATCTGTAGCCTGGTGTTTGGTGTTAATGGTGATGCAGTATTGTGAATATAACGGTATTAGCCTCTGTTGTTTATATGTTATGTGCACAATTCAGTGTCTTCCCTTTCCCCAATGTTATCATGCTGGTCACAGACTCTTTCCATAACACCCCACCCTTTACCCAACTCATCGTGTGGCCCCCAACTAGTCTGAAATTTACCCCTCATCTTTCCTCCCATCCATGGTAACCAACAAAGTGAATTTCCTTCCCTAAGCAAACTCTTCCTTGAAATTTTACAGCAATAGGCTCATAAAGGAGTTCATATCGGGTGATTTACATTGGCCTGGGGTATAGGAATTCTAATGCCAAATCTTAAAAAACAGTTTCATAGTTCTGAGGTTCTAGTAAGATGGCAGAATAAGCAGACAAACTACACAAACCCTCTTAAACAACAAAAAAGGAGAGTTAATTAACACAGATACAGAATATGATCCTGGAGCCCTGAGCTTTGAAAGGAAGGATGTAGAAGTGGACTAAACTCTAACTAGTAGAAGAACCTACATGAAAACATTGAAAACGGAGACATACAGAGCTGTGGTCTGTCAGCAATCCTGATGGCACAGACAGCTTAGATATTGCCAAGTGGTGTTAGGACCTATGAATTAACCTAAAAATCAGCCCTGCTAGCCAAGGGCTGCATGGAAGACTGCACTGGTGGCTGGTGAATAAAAGGGGAAGCAGTGAAGATGGAGATGGGCTGAGCTGTGGACTGTTGCCTATCCATAAGACATGCCATTTTGAATGGTTACAAGCAGTTTGAACATTTTGAATATTTAATGTGACAGCATTCTCTCAGATTCCAGGGACCTAAGACTGTTTCTACCTGCTGGGAACTGCAAGGACATTCCAGACACAAATGACTGGAAGGTTAGTAGAGATTTAAATACAACAACCTCACAATGACTCAGAGAAAATAGCCCATCATTATCCACACAAAGACACAAGATACAGCAGTAGAAACAAAGGAGCAGGATACAGGCCCAGAACACATTCATGAGAAAGAAGCAGCAATGGAACTCCTTGATAAGGAATTTTTAAAAAAATTATATTTAGATATCTTCAAAGAATTGAGAGACAGATTAAGTAAAACACTGAGAAGATGAAGGAAAATACAGACAAAACCCTTTAAAAAATTCTGAAGAAAAAACAAGAATAAAATGACAAAATAAATGAAATATGAGAAATAATACAAAATCTGCAGATAGAAATACAGAAGATTAATACTAAATTTTCAGAAATAGATAAAACATTGAAAGATTAAAGGAGTAGAATCAAATCAATGGAAGACAGAATTAATGAGATTAATCCATAGAAGTACCTGAATACTTCTATGGAAAGGAACCAATCAGAAAAAAGGTCAAAACAAAATGAAGAAAGCCTAAGGTTCATGTAAGATACTATCAAAAGAAATAAACTACATGTTATTGGAATTTCAGAACAAGAAGAGAAAAAGAAAACCACTGAGAAAATTGTCCAAGATTTGTTGGAATACAACTTCCCTGATATGATGAAAGATATATACATTCAAGAAGTCCAACTATTCAAATGGATAGATCACAAAAGAAAATCACTGACATATCATCATCAAACTCATCAAAACCAAAGACATAGAAAGAATCCTGAAAGCAGAAAGGGAAAATGAAAAGTTACATACAAAGGACAGCCAATAAAAATAAGCTATGACTTCCCAGTAGAAGCCATGCAAGCAAGAAGGCAATGAGATGGTGTATATAAAACCCTGAAAGAGAAATATTTCCAACCAAGAATTACCCAGCAAAATTATCTCTCAAATACAATGGTGAAATTAGGAGATACCAGATAAGCAGAAATTAAGGTAATTTGCTAAAATCAGACCAACCTCACAAGAGATACTAATGGGAGTCCTTTAAACAGAGAACCAATAATAGCAAATAACAACCAACCATTAATACAAAAGATGATATAACCCAGAAACCAACACAGCTATGGAAGTATCCAAAATAAAATAAGCTTACCAGATTCTAAACATGGAACCAGAGACATCAATTGGCAAATGAGGACAATTATAAACCAAAAAAGAGGGAGATAATAATGTAGTTACAGAATGGTGAGTAAGTCAAGAGAGTTGCAAGATAGAAAAGAATGTTCTAAACTTGGGGAGAAAATTTTAAATCACAGGGTAACCACAGAGCAAAAATTATAAACATTCACAGCACAGTAAAAAAGAAGACAAGTACAAATATTTAGCAAAACTAAAACAACTGCATCAAAGGAAGTGACAACACGGTTCATAAACAAAATGAGTTCAACACAGAAAAGTATTTGGAAAAAAGAAACCATGAACACCATGAAAAATCATATAACAAAATGACAGCAATTAATTCATCCTTGCCAATAATTACACTGAATGTCAATGGATTAAATGCACCACTCAAGAGACAGAAAGTTGCAGACTAGATTAGAAAACATAACCCATTGATATGCTTTCTACAAGAGACACACCTTAGAGACAAAGACAAATGGGGACTAAAAATCAAAAAGTTGGAAAAAAAAAAAA
>NW_006921838.1:1872339-1873412 GCF_000298275.1 Orycteropus afer afer
AATAGAAGGGACATTCCTCAACATAATAAAGGGCATTTATGCAAAACCAACAGCCAACATTATTCTCAATGGAGAGAGACTGAAATCATTCCTCTTGAGAGCAGGAACCAGACAAGGGTGCCCTCTATCACCACTTCTATTCAACATTGAACTGGAAGTCCTAGCCAGGGCCATAAGGCAAGAAAGAGAAAACAAAGGCATGCAAATTGGTAAGGAACAAGTCAAACTATCCCTATTTGATGATGATATGATCCTATATGTAGAAACCCATACTTCTGGATATTGGTATGATGACAGACACACAGACCAATATAGTATAATTTAGAACCCAGAAAAAGATCCATTGACCTATGGTCAGCTGATCTTTGACAAAAGAGTGAAGTCCATTAAATGGGGAAGAGATTGTCTAATAAATGGTGCTGGCAAAACTGGATATCCTTTTGCAGAAAAATGAAACAAGATCTGTACTTCACACCATACACAAAAGCTAATTCCAGATGAATCAAAGACTTAAATGTGAAACCTAAAACTATAAAGTTCTTTAAGAAAAAACAAGGGGAAAATTTAAGTCCCCTAATATATGGTATAAAGAGACTATCAAGTATAACCTAAAATGCAAAAACAGCAGAAGAGAAACTAGATGAATGGAACCTTCTAAAAAAAAAAATTTTATTGCGATTTGGGTGAAAGTTCACAGAGAAAATTCACTTTCCATACAGCAGTTCACATACACTTTGTCTCACAACATTGACTACAATTTACCACAATGCAATAGCTCCCCTCCCACTTCCTCCCCATAGTTATCTCTTCCCTGTTTCTTTCCCTCCATGCACGCCTGCCCTCTAAGTGATGTTCCTGTTCATACACAGCCCTTCTATTCTCTTATGATTGTTCTCTCCAAGGAGTGTATCTATCTTAGGTAAATGTTCACCTCATACCCCTGCCTTTTTTTTGGCTGGAAGTCACAGGTGTGGGTTCAATTCTAGACCTGAAGGGCAGCTAGGGTCATAGTAGTCTCAGTGCTTCCATCAGGCTCAACCAGCAAACCTGGTCCTGTTTTTTTTTTTTTTTTT
>NW_006921838.1:1873972-1875355 GCF_000298275.1 Orycteropus afer afer
CTGATCTCACAGGTTGAACGACTCGCTCCCTCTTGGTATCTGGCTGTGGCCAAGAAATGACTACAACCTTGTCTCTGGTCAGCTCTACTATATACCTGGGAATTCTTACAGAACATACCAATACACTTGCAGAAACATTGTCTGCCAACCCTATACATTGTCTTCAGCACACCCCCTGCTGCATAGTCATACTTTGTAGTTCAGCCTGTCCACCTATCTATCCACCCATATATCCATGTTTGCCTTCATTGACAATGAAGTACTGTAGGTGCAGAAGGGTTCACCTTTGGTGTCTGTACCTCCCATGTACCTCTTTATGTCTTCCTCTTCCTAAATGCCACCATAGTGATCATTCATATTTGGTACATTCCCTTCTCTTCACCCAAATCAATACTTGTCTCTACCTATCTAACGGTGTTCCCTCCCCTCCCCTCCTACCCCTGGTAAGCAACAAATAAAATTCTCTTCCATATAGAAACCTTTCCTTGACTTTTTACAATAACAGACTAATATAATATTTGTTCTTCTGTGATTAACTTATTTCACTCAGCATAGTGTCCTCCAAGTTCATCCACCTTATGCGGTGCTTTGCAAATTCTGTTATTTTTTAGGTTTGCATAGTATTCCATTGTAAGTATGTTCCATAGTTTGGTTATCCATTCTTCAGTTGATAGATACTTAGGTTGTTTCCATCTTTTGTCTACTGTAAATAGTGCTGTGATGAACATAGGTGTGCTTATGTATGTTCTTGTCCTGGCTCTCACTTCTTGAGGATATGTGTAATGCAGAGTTGCTGAGACACCAGGACACAGAGTTGTTTCAGAGAAGTAATTTATTAGCACTCCCGGGCGAGGTTCTCATGTCCTAGCATCAAGGCCAGAGAAGTCTCATCCCTGGGCAGGGGTATAGATTCTTATAGACACAGAGAGGACTTAATTGGGGACACTAAGGTAATGGTAGGGTCCAATTAGCTGTTGGCACAGGTCTGCACTTAATTAGCATGAGAGGGCTTCACAGGAGGAAGTTTGTTATTACGTGGGACTTTCCAGCCTGGGCGGGTTTTGTCACCTCTGTTGTTGTCTTACCAGGCTGTCTTATCAGGGCCTGACACCCAGAGGAAGCTGCTAACTGAAATGGTGGCTTGAATTTACTCTGGCCTAACAATATGTACCTAGTAATGGAATGGCTGGGTCAAATGCTATTTCTAATTCCAACTTTTAAAGGAATCACCATACTGCTTTCCATAGTGATTGTACCATTTGATAGTCCCACCAGCAGTGTATGAGAGTCCCAATCTCTCCACGTCCTTCCTAGCATTTTTTTTTTTTTTTGTCTTCTTGAACTTAGCTACTAATGCTGGGGCAAGATGGTATCTCATTGTTG
>NW_006921838.1:1875914-1883578 GCF_000298275.1 Orycteropus afer afer
TTTGGGGCCTTTGTCAAAGATCAGCTGACTATAGGTCAATGGATCTATTTCTGGGTTGTCAATTCTATTCCATCAGTTTATGTGTCTGTCTTTATACCAGTATCAGGCAGTTTTGTTGAAGATTTTTACTGTGGCTGTATAGTAGGTTCTGAGATCTGGCAGTGTGAGACCTCCTACTTTGTTCTTCTTCAATAGTGCTTTCCTTATCTGAGTCTTTTTCCTTTCCATATAAAGTTAGTGATTGTTTTTTCCATACCCTTGAAGAATGTTGATGGGATATGGATTGGGATTGCTTTGAACGTATTTATTGCTTTGGTTAGAATTGACATTTTCACAAAGTTCAGTCTTCCTATGCACAAGCATGGAATGTTCTTCCATTTATGTACATCTCTTATGGTTTCTTGAAGTAGTTTTCTATAGTTTTCTTTGTACAGGTCTATTGTGTCCCTGGTAAGATTTATCCCCAAGTTTATTTATTTATTTATTTATTTTTGTTGTTGTTGTTAGCTATTGTAAATGGTAGTGATTTCCTTATTTCTTTTTCAGCAATCTCTTTGCTGGTGTAGAGGAATTCAACTGATTTTTGAAGGTTGATCTTATATCCTGCCACTATGCTAAATCTCTCAATTTGTTTCAGTAGATTTTTGACTGAGTCTCTTGGGTTTTCTAGGTAGAGGATCATATCATCAGCAAATAGGATAGTTTGGCATGTTCCTTAATAATTTGGATGCCTTTGTTTTCCCTTTTTTGCCTGATTGCTCTGGTTAGGACTTCCAGTACAATGTTGAGTAGAAGTGGTGATAGAGGGCATCCTTGTTCACAAGGGGAATGGTTTCAGTCTCTCTCCATTGAGAAGAATATTGGCTGTTGGTTTTTCATATATGCCCTTTATTATGTTAAGGAATGTCCCTTCTATTCCTATTTTGCTGGGAATTTTTATCAGGAATAGGTGTTGGATTTTATCAAATGCCTTTTCTGCATCAATTGATATGATCATGTGTTTCTTTCTTTACCTTTGTTTTGTTTATGTGGTGGATGACATTGATTGTTTTTCTAATGTTGAACCATCTTTGTGTTTCTGATATGAACCCCACTTGGCCATAATGATTTATTTTTTGGTATGTTGTTAGAGTCTATTGGCTAGGATTTTGTTGAAGATTTTTACGTCTATATTCATGAGGGATATTGGTCTCTAATTTTTCTTTTCAGTTATGTGTTTTCCTGGTTTTGGTATCAAAGTTGTGCTTGCTTCATAAAATGAATTAGGGAGAATTCCATCCTTTTGTATATTTTGGAATAGTTTGAGTAGGATAGGTGTCACTTTTTCTCTGAATGTTTGGTAGAATTCTCTAGTGAAACTGCCAGGGTCAGGACTTTTTTTTGTTGGTAATATTTTTTTATAAGCTATTCAATTTTTCCTTTTGTTATGGATCTGTTCAACTTTTTCACATCAGTCTGTGTTAGTTTAGGTAAGTAGTGTGTTTCTAGAAATCTGTCCATTTCTTCTAGATTTTCAACTTTGTTGGAGTACAGTTCTTCATAGTATCATATTATCCATTTTATTTCAATTTGTTCTGTTGTGATGTTACCTGTTTCATTTCTTATTCATGTTATTTGTATTCTCTCCCTCTTTTCCTTTGTTAAATTTGCCAGTGGTTTGTCAATTTTCTTAATCTTTTCAAAAAACCTACTTCAAGTCTTGTTGATTTTTTTCTATTGTCTTTCTATTTTCTGTTTAATTTCTGCTCTAATCTTTCTTATTTCCTTTCTTTTGGTGACTGTAAGCTTTTCTTGCTGTTCTTTTTCTAATTGTTGGAGATGTTGAGTTAAGGTGTTGATTTGGGGTCTTTCTTCTTTTTTGATGTGTGCATATGTTCCTATAAATTGGCCTCTGATCACTGCTTTTGCTGTGTCTCATAGATTTTGGTATGTTGTGTTTTCATTCAAAGAATTTTTTTATTTCATTTTTACTTCTTCTCTTACCTAGTCTTTCTTAATGAAGGTGCTGTTCAGTTAAAAAAAAAAAAAAAAACTGGTTGCTTTTTCGCCATTGATCTTCTTATTGTTGATTTCTAGTTTGATAGCATTGCAATCTAAGAAGATGTTTTGCAGTATTTCAATGTTTTCAAATGCATTAAGACTTGTTTTATGGCCTAGCACATGGTCTATTATGGAAAATATTCCATGTGAACTGAAAAAAAAATCTGTATTGTGCTGTTACTGGGTGAAGTGTTCTGTAGATGTCTATAAGGTCAAGTTGGTGTATTGAATTGTTTAGCTCTTCTGCATCTTTGTTTAGTTTCTTTCCAGTTGTTCTATCTTTCATTGAAAGTGGTGTACTAAAGTCTCCCACTATTACTGTGGAGTCATCTATTTTCCTTTTTAATTCTATTAAAGTCTGATTTGTGTATTTGGGGGCTCTTTTATTGGATCCATAGATATTTATTTTGGTTCTATCTTCTTGTTCAATTTATCCTTTAATCATTATATAATGTCCTTCCTTGTCTCATATAGTGTTTTTTTGTCTTAAGGTCAATTTGATCAGAAATTAATATTACCACTCCTGCTCTTTTTTGGTTGCCATTTTAAAAATTAAATTTTTATGTGATTCCAAAGACTTCTCCAAACCAGTAAAAAGAGAACCTACAGATTGGGGGGAAAAGAAAAGAAAGAAAGAAAACAGTTTCACTAAACATATCATTAGAAATTAGGGACAAACTTTAGTGACAAATAACAGACTGCTACTAATGGAGATGGAAGAGATAAACTTCTTTGCCTAGAAGTGATCTTGTCTTCAGCATGATAAGGACTCCAAATACAAAGCTTTATTTTGGAATTTTGAGAAGACCAGAAATTGTGTGGCAGCTGGTTAAGCATGAAATCAGCCATGGCAAGTTGCTACGGTGGTAATGGATCAGACATTGCAGATATGCACTGGGAATATTCCTGCCAAATCCAAGTCATGGCAACCCCATATATCTCAGAATAGAACTGTGCTCCATGGAGTTTTCAATGGCTGCTTTTTTGGAAATAGATTACCAGGCTTTTTTTTTTTTTTTTTTTCCCTGTCCCTTTTCCCCATACTTTAAAATTTTATGTTTTTATTTTTTTTTTCCCACCTAAGACTCCTGTTGGTGGAGCTGAGCCTCCAATTGTTCTGTTAGCAGTTGATCTCCATAACCATGAATTCCACCAGGGATGCCCTGGAAAATTTACCTGTATAATCAAAGTAGTAGCAGTGAAATTATGAAAGGGACTGGGGCAGGGAAGTAAAAGAGGAAGAAATGGGGACAGCTGTCTGGATTCATTCTTGAGTACACATAAGGTACTCATATTGGCTTCCCAAAATAACTGAGAAGTCGTTGGCAGGACACACATTTCCCACTATAGCTACTTGTGGCAAGAAATAGCAAAACCCATATTATGTTTTTAAAAAATTGAGGACAAGAATGAGGTAAAAAGGAAAAAAAAAATGTATACAGAGTTGTCTTTTATTCAGCACCTGTATTTTGGGAAAATGAAAGGCCACAAATTCCCTATACATTAGGTTTTTAGTGATTTCTCTGAGTTGAGAAATTGTATATTTATTTTTCATCCAACAATATATTAATCCCCAACTACTATTTCATTTCTATAAACACAGAGTGAAAGCTTACTATATATAGGATACCTTGACACAGATTGAATAACAAAGATGAATCAGATGTTGGCTCTGATTTTCAGTAAGCTCATGATCTAGTCAGGCATACACAGTACTTTAGGAGGCTTTATCACAAATATTTGATAGATATACTATGTGTAGCAACACTTTAAAAAATTACCATAAAGAAATATGAACATTAAAGGCCATTTCAAAACATTTTTATACATATCAATGTTCATTTTATATCAAAAAGAAAACTACTTATTTCTAACTGTAAATAAGTGCATACATAGGTGTATTTGTAGCTTGAGATTCCAGTCGTGAATGATACTAATATAATACAAAGTTGTAGGTTTGAAAATAGAATGTGTGTTATATTTGTATATCTGTTTTCCTGATATTCAGTTACTACTGCTCAAATGGAAGTAATATTCTGAATCAAAAAAAAAAAAAAAAAACACTGCCATCAAGTCAATTTTGACTCATAGTGACCCTCATTGGGAAATTTTGAGGCAGTAAATCTTACAGAAGTTGATTGCTCTGTCTTCCTTCCGTGGAGTGGCTAGTGGATTTGAACCACCAACTGGTTAGCAGTCAGATGCCTTAGGCACTGTGCTACCAAAGCTTAGTCTTGGAAATGTTACTGAACACGTGATAAAATCGAGAATTACTGAGCCACTTTTGGCTTATTGATAAAGTGCTGCTGTTAGTTGCTGATGAATGGATTGTGGCTCACAGCCACCCATATGTGCTGTAATCTTCTAGAAGCAGCTTTCCAGGTACATCTTCTGAGCTATCTCCAGCTGGTTTCAAACCACCAGCTTTGGCTAGCGGTTGAATGCTTAACTGTTTGGACTACCCAGAGATTATTGATAACTAATTATTTCAAATTAACAAAAGTCATTATTGGAAATGTGGACTATTTGCAGTGATTCTGTTGATCTAGCACTTCTTTCTCATTCTGCTGGGACAGAAACCACTTTTTTGCTCTTAGCCCTTTCACATAGGGTATGATCAGTCGTAACACCGTAGCCCACCATTCTCATAATTTTCTGGGAGTAGACACATGATTCAAGTTAGTTCAACCAGAGCCTGTCCCTGTGATTTTTTGTAATAGAAACTGGCAGCAAAGGGTTTTCTTTCTTCCTGATTCTATACACTATAATAACGAGGATCAGCATGTGGCCATGATATTGGACATATAGGAATAGCTAGTCTGAGAGGGCGAAGCCAAAACAGAGAGACATGGAGATGAAAAATATAGAAATAAAAATAGGACTAGACAAGAGCCAATGCAAAAATAAGAAACCTGATGGCTTTGGTGTCTCTGGAACTAGACGTTACTGGAACTAATTTCACCCATTTTTTTCCCTGAAGTTTGTTGTATGTGCAATAAATTTTCCCTTTCTGCTTACAGTTAATTTAGCTAGGTTTCTGTCAACTGACTCAGAATAAGTCCTAGCAAATTACTAAACCTATATTCCAAAGCTGCCATGAAAGTGAATTTACAGTATCTGTGGGCTCAGACTTATTTGTTTTTAAAACCCTGTTTCCTAAGCCCATGGTACAATATAGCTGCTCAAACTTTCCAGTAGCTCAGTTCCTTCAATTCAGTTATACAAAGGGAATAAAAGCATGCATTCTTTACAGAATACAATACAATAAAAATAAATGGCTCAAACATGGAATGCTTTGCTTGATGTTGTGGAGCTAAATGGCTGTGTAAAGAAATAGGGATTTTTATTTTAGAAAGTTAAATGTATTATTTTTCACCTTAATTATCAACTCATTTTTTTGAAATCTGATTTCAAATTTGACCTAAATCACTATTAAAGAAATTTCAAAATCCCATGGATTTCCATTGACCAGATCATACTAACCTTTATATAATAATGTCTGTTTCAAAATGTTTAAAAATAGAATTTTTTCAGCTTCATCAAAATTCTAGAAAGCATATACATATTTATGATTTTTCATTACTGTGAGAATTGACATAGCCAAGGTCACAAAGCTTTTGCTGGTTGTGCAAAAAAGAGCATCTAGGTCTGTGCTTCTATGGTGAGTGATAACAGTGATGCTGAAGCATGGAATATAAAGCAGCACTTTCAGGTACCTGCATGCATTTTAACCAGCTAGGATAATTCAAAAGCTTTGGAATGATTGTCTTTGTTAGCTGACATTGAGCCAACTCACACTCAGTGTATAACTTATTTATAACGTAAGTTGGAACAAATAGTGCCCAGTCCTGGAACAGCTTCGTGATGGTTGGCATGTCTGAGCCCATGGTTTGGCTACTGCACAGTGCCTTAAAACCCAAAGGATTTCAAGTACTAGATCAGACAATGTTCTGTTGTGATCCATAAGGTTTTCATTGGCTAATTGTCAGAAATAGATTGCCAGACTTTTCTCCCTCATCTGTCTTGGTCAAGAAGCTCTGTTGAAATCTGTCCATTATGGGATATCTTACTGGTATTTGCAATACCAGTGTGACAGCTTTCAGTATCAAAGCCACATGCAAACCACCATGCTATCACACATTGACAGGTAGTGGAATATGTGTGTATATGGGTATGCATGTATATATAATTATGTAAACATAATATATAATTATGTGTATGTGTACATATGTATACAGATGTATAATTTATATATAAACCAAACTCAGTGCCGTCAAGTCAATTCGACTCATAACGACCCCTCCTTGGGTTTCTGAGGTGGTATCTCTATGGAAGTAGATTGCCCATCTTCCTACCATCCCAACAGAACATGAAAATCATCAAACAATATCATTAATGTCATGTTGTTGTTGTTGTTGTTATGTGCCGTCGAGTTAGCCCTGACTCATAGCGACCCCTCCTTGGGTTTCCGAGGCAGTATCACTACGGAAGTAGGATTGCCCAAACTTAATGTCATATGCAAGTAAAATTTTGCTGAAAATAATTCAAAAAAGCATTGCAGTAATACATAGAAAACTGCCAGAAATTCAAGCCAGATTGAGAAGAAGACATGGAACAAGGGATATTACTGCTGATGTCAGATGGATCTTAGTTGAAAACAGAGAAGACCAGAAAGAGCATTGTTGGTGTTTTATTGATTATGCAAAGGCATTTGACTGTGTGGATCATAAAAATTGGATAAGATTACAAAGAATGGGAATTATAAATCAGTTAATTGTGTTCAAGTGGAATCAATGCATAAACCAAAAGGCAGTAGCCCAAATAGAACAAGGGGATACTATATAGTTTAAAATCAGGAAAGATGTTCATCAGAGTTTTATCTTTTCACCATACTTACTCAGACTCTACCCTGAGCAAGGGAGCTCTGATAGCGTAGTGCCTAAGGCACTTGACTGCTAACCAGAAGGCTGGCAGTTCAAACCCACCAGCCACTCCTCAGAAGGAAGGTTGGGCAATCTACTTCTGTAGAGATACTGCCACAGAAACCCAAGGAGGGTTCACTATGACCCAGGTCCAACTCGACAGCACATGACAACAACACCCTGAGCAAATAATTTGAGACTGGACTAAATGAAGAAAAATGCAGCATCAGTAGTGGAGTAAGATTCATTAGCAACCTGCAACATCTAAATGACACACTTTGCTTGCTGAAAGCACTTACTGATAAACACCAAGAACTGTATGCTTTCAGTATGGATTAAACCTCAATATAAAGAAAAAAAACACACAAACAAAAATCCTCACAACTGTACCAATAAGCAACATCATGATAAATGTAGAAAAGATTGAAGTTTTCAGGGATTTTATTTTAATTGGATCCACAGTCAATGCCTATGGAAGCAACAGTCTGGAAATCAAACAACATATTACATTTGGCAGGTCTGCTGCAAAATACCTCTTTAAAGTGCTAAAGAGTAAAGAGGTACACCTGACCCAAGCCATGGTCTTTTCAAACACCTCATATGCATGAAAAATCTCCACAATGAATAAGGAAGACCAAAGAAGAATTTACGCATTTGAATTATGGTGGTGGTGAAGAATATAGAATAGATCATGAATTGTCA
>NW_006921838.1:1884523-1894902 GCF_000298275.1 Orycteropus afer afer
ACTGGGCACCAAGATGTAAATCAGGGAACAAAGTAAGGGGCAGGAGACAATGAGGACCCAGCACCCAGAGCCAGGAAAGGGAGGGAGTGCCGGGGGCAACAAAGCATCAAGATCCAGGCAGGAATTAGGTAAAGGGAGGGGGAAGAGGTTTCCAGCAGCTAAGAGAGACAAACTTGTCTGTCAGTTTGTGATCCTATGAGGCTTGCACATTGATGTGATGCTTGAGGCTGTGCCAATGGTGTTTCAAATGCCAGCAGGGTTGCCCATCATGTGCATGGTGCACTGGTTTCAATGCAGCTTATAGACTGAGACAGACTAGGAAGAAGGAAGAGGTCATCCACTTCTCAAAAAATCAGTCAGGGAAAACCTTATGAATAGCAGAGAAACACTGTCTGATATATTACTGGGCAACTTTATGAATAGCTTAGAAACATTGTCTGACACAGTACAGGAAGATGAGCCCCTTGAGTTGGAAGGCATTCAAAATAGTTCTTGGAAAGGGTTGCCTCATCAGACTAGAAACAACCTTAATGATATGGATAAAGTAAATCTTTCGGGACCATATGCTGATGTGGCATGACTCAAATTGAGGAGAAACAGCTGCAAACATCCATTAATAATATGAACATGAAATGTATGAAGTATGAATCTAGGAAAATTGAAAGTTGTCAAAAATGAAATGGAATGCAAAAAGACTGATATCCTAGGCATTAATGAGCTGGAATGACTTGTTTTGGCCATTTTGAATCAGACAACCATATGACCTACTATGCCGGGAATGACAATTTGAAGAGGAATGGCATGGCATTCATCATCACAAAAGATGTTTCAAGATCTTCCTACAAGGAAGACCCTTTAAAACTACTATTATTCAAATTTACGCACTAACCACCAAAGCCAAAGATGAGGAAATTGAAGATTTTTATCAACTTTTGCAGTCTGAAATTGACTGAACATGCATCAAGATGTGTTAATTATCACTGGTAATCAGAATGCAAAAGTTGGTAACAAAGAATGATCAACAGTAGTTGGAAAATTTGCCCTTGGTGACAGAAATAATGCTGGAGATGACCTGATAGAATTTTGCAAGAACAATGACTTATTCATTGCAAATATCTTTTTTCAACAATACAAATGGTAGCTATCTATATATGTGGACTTAACCAGATGGAGTACACAGGAATCAGACTGACTACTTTTGTAGCAAGAAAAGATAGAAAAGCTCAATATCTTCAGCCAAAACAAGGCCAGGAGCTAATTGTGGAACAGACTATCAACTGCTCATATGCAAGTTCAACTTGAAGCTGAAGACAATTAAAACAAGTCCACGAGTGCCAAAATATGACCTTTAATATATCCCTCCTGAATTTAGAAACCATCTAAATGATAGATTTGATGCACTGAACACCAATGACAGAAAACCAGAATTGTGGGATGACATCAAGAGAATCACTGAGGAAGAAAGCAAGAGGTCATTAAAAATATGAGAAAGAAAGAAAAAAACAAAATAGATGTCAGAAGAGACTCTGAAACATGAGCTTAAGTGAAGAGTGGCTAAAGCAAATGGAAGAAATAAGATAAAAGAGCTGAACAGAAGATTTTAAAGAGCAGCTTGAGCACACAAAGACAATTACTATAATGAAAGGTGCAAATACCTGGAGGTAGAAAACCAAAAGGAAAGAACATGCTCAGCATTTTTCAAACTGAAAGAACTGAGGGAAAAATTTAAGCCTCGAGTTGCAATATTGAAAGATTCTATGGGCAAAATATTGAATAATGCAGTAAGCATCAAAAGAAGATGGAAGGAATTCATAGTCACTGTACCAAATCTTCATCCATTTCAGGAATTGGCATATGTTCAAGAACCAATGATATTGAAGGAAGAAGTTGAAGCTGCACTGAAGGAATTGTTGAAACACAAGGCTCCAGGAATTGATGGATTACTCACTGAGATGCTTTAACAAATGGATGTCCTGGAGGAGGCACTCATTCAGTTATGCCAAGAGATTTGTAACTGACTAAAGCAGATCTATATTTGTACCCATTCCAAAGATAGGTGATTGAACAATATCAATATCTTACTGAAGATAATTCAAAAATGGTTGCAGCAGTATATTGACAGAGAACTTCCAGAAATGCAAGCTGGATTCAGAAAAGGATGTGGAAAAAGAGATATTATTGCTTATGTCAGATGGATCTTGGCTGAAAGCAAAGGATACCAGAAAGATGTTTACTTTTGTTTTATTGACTATGCAACGCCATTTGATTGTGTGGATCATAACAAATTGTGGATAACATTGAGAAGAATGGGAATTCCAGAACACTTAATTGTACTCATGAAGAACCTGTATACAGACCAAGAGGCTGTTGTTGGAACAGAACAAGGGAACATGGCATGTTTTAAAATCAAGAAGGGAGTGCATCAGGGTTGTATTCTTTCACTGTGCTTATTCAATCTGTATGCTGAGCAAATAAATAATATGAAAGGCTGGACTATATGAAGAAGAATGTGGTATTCGGATTGGAAGAAGAATCATTAACAACCTGTGATATACTGATGACACAACTTTGTTTGCTGAAAGTGAGGATGACTTGAAGCACTTACTGATAAAGACTAAAGAATTCAGTCTACAGTATGCATTACATCTCAATATAGAAAACAAAAATCCTCACAACTGGACCTATAAGCAGCATTATGATAAATGGAGAAAAGATTGAAATCATCAAAGACTTCACATTGCTTGGTTCTACAATCAATGCCAATGGAAGCAGCAGTCAGGACATCAGACAACGTATAGCACTAGGCAAATTGGCTGAAAAGGACTTCTTTCAAGGGCTGAAGAACAAAGATGTCTGCTTGAGGACTAAGATCTGCTTGACACAAGCCATGATATTTTCAATCACCTCATATGCATGTGAGAGCTGGACAATGAATAAAGAAGACCGAATAAGAATTAATGCTTTGGAGCTGTGGTGTAGGCAAAGAATGCTGAAAGTACCGTGTACTGCTAAAAGAACTACCAGGTCTATCCTGGAAGAACTGCTGCCAGAATGCTCTTCGGAAGCAAGAATGGCTAGAATTCATCTCACCTACTTTGGTCAAGTTATCAGAAGGGACCATTCCCTGGAGATGTATGTCATGCTTGGTGAGGTGGATGCAAGAGGGGAAAGTCCTCAACGAGATGGATTGACATGGTGGTGGCGGCAATGGGCTCAAGTATAGCAAGGGTCATGGACCTGGCACAGGACCAGGCCGTGTTTCATTCTGCTGTGCATAGGGTAGCTATAAGTCAGAGAGGACTCAACAGCACCTAACAACAACTAAAACATTAAAAACAAAAGAAAAAGTAGGTGGTTTATTATATAAGTAGTCCTTCTGCAAAATAAACTGACATCTAAATAAAAAAATAGTAAGAAGAAAATTGGAAATTATTTAAATTCAGAGAAAGTATCATAAGACTAACTTATGACAAAAAGACTCACCCCTGCTATTCCCAGGCACTCTGCTATTCCCATGGTCATATTCTGGGAAAGAAAAAAATAAAAGAAGCAAAATAACTATTTTTCATATCATGAGAAGCAATAAAAAGAGTAATTTGGCTATATATTTCAGAAACCTTAAAATTATACATAATATTTATCCCAAATGTAGGTATTTATCCTAAGGAAATGATTAAATATCATGCAAAAATCTATTTACAGTAATCCTCAGCCCAGCATTTCCTTTATAATAGCAAAACTTTAGTAAGATGCAAATCTTTGACAGTTCAAAATTGTTAGGTCAATAAAATAAATACCATTAAAACTGGTGACATTGGCAATGGAATACTACATAGCGTTAAAGAAAAAAAATCTGTGAAACAACTCATGAACCTGGACGTCATTATGCTGAATAAAACTAGTCAGTCGCAAACGGATAAACACTGTATGAGTTCCCTACTGTAAAAAGTCAAGTAAATAAAGTTTTACACAAAGAAATAATCATTCTCTGAAAGTTACCAGGTACGGGAGTGGGTGAAAGTGTAAATTACTAACTGGAAGGTAAATATTATTAACTTGGGTGAAGGGAAAGACCATATACAATAAGGGGGATATTGGCACAGAGTGAAGAAGGCTGAGGAAGACACAAGGAGGAGCAAAAGAGTTAAAGGCAACAAATATAAATACTATTATGTACACAGCTCTGCAATAACAGTAATGGCAATAATCTATGAATAGATAAATAGACACTCAAACTAAACAAGAGTGGAAAGACATATGAGACTATAGTTACAAATATATATGAGATTGACAGAGGATATTTCTACACATATATTAATATGTGCTCCAAATATATCCATGGATATAGTAGAGCATACAGGGAACAAGGTTATAAAAACTTCATAGTCATAACCAAACACTTTGTTTGAGGGAATTAGTTACTGATTGTGAAGATTAGGACCATAGTCTCAGGGCATATTAAGGTCAATTGGCATAACATAGTCCATGAACACAAGGTTCTACATCCTACTTTGGTGAGTAGTGGCTGGGGTCTTAAAAGCTTATGAATAGCCATCTAAGGTGTATCTCCCTCTCCTGAGCAAAGAAGAGTGAAGAAAGTCAAAGACTGAAGGAAATAATTAGTCCAAAGAACTGATAAATTACATGAACTTGATGCTGAGACCAGAAGAACTAGATGGTACCCAGATACCACTGCTTACTGCTCAAAAAGAAATGTCCATCAGAGGTCCTAGACAGAGTGGGAGAAAATGTGGAACAAAACTCAAAAGAAAAAAAAGAAAAAAAGGCCAGGATTACTAGTCTGATAGAGACTGATGGAACCCCTGAAACTATGGCCTTTAGACACCTGTCAAGCTGGGAACTAAACTCAATCCCTGTGGCTCAAATTTCAGCCAAATATTTGGCAGGCCTATCAAGTGAACACTAAGACCAGGGAGGTATGAACTCATTAGAACAATCAATCACATGAGATCAAAGGGGCAGTATTCCCCAGAGATAAATCTAAGAAGGCAGGAAAGAATAGAAAAGAAGGAAGTAAGAAGGTTTCTGTAACTTTGTGGGGATCTCAGTGAAGGTCACAAACAAAATCTGTATGAGTTGTTGAAAGGAAATTGATTTGTTCTGCAAACATTCACGCAAATCACTGAGTGGTGCAAATAATTAAGCACTCAACTTAAGAGCCAGAAAGTTGATAGTTCAAACCCACTGAGAGATATCTTTAAGACAGGCTTGTTGATCTGCTTCTAAAGGTAATAGCCGGGAACACCCTATGATACAGTTCCACCTTGCACACGTGAGATCACCATGAATTGGAATCAACAGGAAGAAAACTAACAACAATAACAACAGTTCTTTTGAAATAGGGAAAATTAACTGTTCATAATTCCCAGGTACTCTGCTATTCCCAGGCACTCTGCTAGTCTCACAGTCATATTCTGGGAAAACAGTTCATCTCTTTAAAAGTGAAGGAGGAGACTTCTAGGACACACTAAAGTAAAAATTCACTAGTTCTCTGTAGGCTTGCTAGATAGGAACAAAATAAGATAGAAATATGTGACAACATTTGTTACGCTGCAGGGCTCCAAAAAGAATGCTTGACCTAAACACCATGAAACACCAATTATATTAGAACAGTAATGCAGCAGAAAGAATTTCGGGTTTACCAAGTTTGAAAAAGCATTAGAATGAGACCATATTTTCCCCCTCAATTTTCAAGCAATACTAAATAAGTGTTTTAAAATTAACCATATTCACCTTGTTACTCATTTAGTGTATTTTGTTTGAAAACATTTATACAGTGAAAAGCTGTTAATGACATCCGTATAACCCTAGAGCTATGAGTAAAGAGATTGTTGCTTTGTGCTAAATGAATGTTTTACTTTTCTACTTCTTCTAAATACCTCTATTGCTAATGACTTTCTTCCTCCTAAAATTCATATTTCCTAAGCAATCGGCAAACATAAGATAGTCATGGAGGGATAATCTCTATTAAAATTGGCTATCTTTCCCAATCAGATACTGAAGAGAATTTCATTCAGGGGAAAACTTAGTTCTATTAAAGGAAATTGAACTAGAAGTTTTTATTGTCTTATGGGGTATTGTCTTAAAGGTGATCAAAGGAACAGTTTATTCATCAAACTCTCTTAGTTTTTCTCTCTTTTTTTTTAATTCTTTCACACACGGTCATTAAACTAGGAACTTTCGGGGGGAGGGGGGAAGCAAAGAGAGGTTAAATTTAAATTTTGCCTAAAATTCACATATGAAATTACTGAGTATACATGAAAAGGTTATAATATGTAGCACGATTTGGCCAAACTTACCTAAGTTTGGTCTCTATTTCTACTGCATTTTTACACTCCGGTGTACAAACTGTGGACCTAAGCACCATTCCAAAAAGGAACATTGTCTTTTATATATGATATATTATATATCAGAAGGAAGATGGGTAATCTACTTCCATAGTGATACTGCCTTGGAAACCCAAGGAAAGGTCGCTAAGGGTCAGGTCCGACTCGACAGCACATAACAACAACAACATTGCGTCTCTAGTATTTGGCAAAGTTTGTAAATATAAATAAACAAAATTAGTATTAAATAGCTAATACATATTCTTCATGTGATACTGTTTTGTTTCAGTGATTATTTTTCTTTCCTGCCAGAAGCCTTGTATCTATCATTGTTTTCAATGTTCCAGCTGAACTGAGCCTGGTTGTCAGCCTTGGTCTCACCTCTTATTTCCTCTCTGCAGTCTCCAAGACCACTAAATTGCTCCTGGTTAACACTCTTATCCGGTCCTGCCCTCACTTTCTTAGTCCTACTGTAGTTCTTTAACTTTTGTAGCACTCATTGTGTTTGAGCAGTATTTTAAATCATTCCCAACATCTACTTTCCCAGAACAGAGATTATTTTCAGAGAAAGAGATAGAGTTTTTTTTTAGAGAGAGACAATGAAAATATGGAAGAAGCAAGTTCTACCCACCTCAAAATCAACTGCTTATTTGATTCCTTTCTTTGTAATTTTTTAATATCTGTGGCACACTTCAAATATGGACTATCTGTTCACTTATCATTAAATTTATGACCATTCCCTTATACTTGGCCTGTAATCTTCTTCATTTACTACTACAAATCCTTTTTACTGAGATCAATTGTTTCAGTATGGTTTGCACAACACAATCTTCACTAAAATCTTAAAAATAATAGATGGTGATGGCTATACCTAACCCTCTTCTTGAACTCTTGATTCATCCTTTAAGGAAAGTACTCCTTTATAATCATTTTCAAATTATTTTCTCTAGACTTCCTTCAAACTAGTTGATATCATATGTCTTGAAAGAAATTCTCTATCTTAACTTTTATTTCTTCTTTTACCCACTAACCTAACTTTTATAAAATTCCATATTTCTTACCATACATACAACTATTCTCTCTTCTTCCTTTTGTTAAAATATAGGAAGTTCTCTGTTTTCTCAAAGGGCCATCCTTTTCCTGCTTTCATGGAAATAAAGCCATTGATCATCTTTTGCTGTATAGAATCTTGATTTTTTTTTTCCCCTGTGAAGCAGAGTCTTCATACAAACATGCTTTTTTATACATCTTCCTGAACAAAAATAACCTAAACACAAAACCAGTAAAAAATAAATAATACTTTTTCAATTATACATGCAGTTTCAGAGGCATGGATAAGCCAAAATTCAAAGAACCTGAATTCTGATTAGATCTCTACACATTTTTTTTCTTTAATTTTTTCTTTCTCTTTCCCTTTTTATGCTTTTCTTGTTCTTAGGTGCCATCAAGTCAGTTCTGACTCATAACAACCCTATGTACAACAGAAAAAAAAAAAAAAAACCCTGTGCCACACTGCAAATATGGTCCTGTCCCTTCTCTTCTATCCTTAAGTTTATGACCATCCTCAAAATTGTTCCTATGTTTGAGTTTAGTTTTGCATCCACTGTCCCAGTTCATCTTGTTGAGGGTGTGTCTTCCTCTTTTTTCACTGATGGCTTTCTCCAGAAACTGATCCTTCCTGGAAACATATCCAGAGTATGTGAGACAGTCTTACCATTCTCACCTCTAAGGAGCATTCTGGAGGTACATCTTCCAAGGAACATTTCTTTGTTCTTCTGGCAGTTCATGATATATTTCATATCTTCACTAACACTGTGATTCAAAGAAGATATGAACTCTTCTCCAGTCTTCCTTGTTTATTGTCCAGCTTTTACATGCATATATTGTTGTTAGGTGCTGTCCAGTCATCTCTGACTCATAGTGATCCTATGTACAACAGAACAAAACACTGCCTAGTCCTGTGCCAGATGGACAATCCTTACTATACCTGAGCCCATGATTGCACCCACTGTGTCAATCCATCTTGTTGAGGGTCTTCTCCTTTTTCACTGAACCTCCACTTTACCAAGCATCATAGTCTTCTCCGGGAATGGTCCCTTCTTACAATATGACCAATGTAGGTGAGACAAAGTCTGGTAATTCTCACTTCCAAGGAGCATTCCAGCTGCACTACTTCCAGGACAGATTTGGTAGCTCTTTTAGCAGTCCATGACACTTTCAGCACTCTTCACCAACACCAAAACTTAAAAGTATCCATTCATCTTCTGTCTTCCTTACTCACTGTCTAGCTCTCACATGCATATGAGGCAATCGAAAGTCCATAGCTTATCAGGCACACCTTAGTCTTCAAGAGATATTTTTGCTCTTCAGCACTTGACAGTGGTATTTTTCAGCTAATTTGCCCACTGCTGTACATCCTATACTATCTTGAGTGCTGCTTCCATTGGTGTTGATTGTAGAACCAAGTAATATGAAGTCTATGACAACTTCAATCTCTTCTCCATTTATTGTGATGCTGCTTATTGGTCCAGTTGTGAGGATTTTATTTTATTTTTTTTATATTGAGGTGTAACCCATACTGCAGTCTGTAGTCTTCAGTCTCCATCGCAAGTGCTTCAAGTCATCCTCAGTTTCAGCAAGCAAAGTTATGTCATCAGCAAATCACAGGCTGTTAATGAGCCTTCCTCCAATCCTGATCCCATGTTCTTCTTCATACAGTCTAACTTCTCAGAGTATGTGCTTAGCATATAGACTGAATAAGTATGGTGAAAGGATACTACCCATATGCACTCTCTTCTTGATTATAAAACATGCAGTGTTCCCTTGTTTTATTTGAACGACAACCTCCTGGTCTTTGTAGAGGTTCATCATGAGTACAATTAAGTGTTCTAGAATTTCCATTTTTCACAATGTTATCCATAATTTTTTATGATCCACACAATCAAATGCTTTTCCATAGTGAATAAAACATAAGTAAACACCTTTCTGGTATTCTTTGCTTTCAGCTAAGATTCATCTAACATCTGCAATGAGATTGCTCGTTCTACATCCTCTTCTGAATTCAGATTGCATTTCTGGAAGTTCTCTGTCAATATACTGCTGCAACCGTTTTTGAATTATCTTCAGTAAGATTTACTTGCATGCAATATTAATGATATTGTTTGATAATTTCTACATTCTGTGGATCACTTTTCTTTGGAATGGGTACAAATATGTTCTCTTCCAGTCAGTTGGCCAGAGAGCTGTCTTCCAAATCTCTTGGCATAGCCGAGTTAGTGCCTCCAGTGGGGCATCCGTTTGTTGAAACATCTCATTGGCTAGTCCGTCAGTTCTTGGTGCCTTGTTTTTTGCCACTTTCTTTAGTGCAGTTTCAACTTCTTCCTTCAATACCATTGATTCTTGATCACCTCCTGAAATGCATGAACATCAACCAGTTCTTTTTGGTACAGTGATTCTGTGTATTGCTTCCACATTTTTTTTATTTTTTTATGTTTCCTGCATCATTCAATATTTTGCCCATATCTTTCAAAATTGCAACTTGAACCTTAAATTTTTCTTCAGTTCTTTCATCTTGAGAAATGTCAAGTGTGTTCTTCCCTTTTGGTTTTCCAACTCCAGGTCTTTGCACATTTCATTATAATAATTGACTTTTTCTTCTCGAGCTGCTCTTTGGAATCTTCTGTTCAGCTTTTTTATCCTGTCATTTCTGCCATTTGCTTTAGCTACTCTCCTTTCAAGGGCAAGTTTCAAAGTCTCTTCTGACATCCATTTTTGCTCTTTTCTTCCTTTCCTATCTTTTTAATGACCTTTTGCTTTCTTCATGCATGATGTCCTTGATGTCATTCCACATTCCTCTGGTTTTTGGTCATTGGTGTTCAATGTGTCAAATTTATTCTTTGGATTGTCTCTAAATTCAGGGGGGATAAATTCAGGGTCATATTTTAGCTCTTATGGATTTGTTTTAATTATCTTCAATTTCAACTTGAACCTGCATATGAGCAGTTGAGAGTCTGTTCCACAACCAGCTCTTGC
>NW_006921838.1:1899151-1904317 GCF_000298275.1 Orycteropus afer afer
CTACAAGCTGTTCCAAAACTGCTCTGACTACTTCCTGTTCTTCCCCCTACCTTATCCCCATTATCAACCTTTGGGCCCATCAGATGCTATGATGCCCAATGGTTTCATATAACAATGACACACAGGCACATAAATGTTGACCAAATAGCACTTGATCTAGCAGTAAAGGAAGATGCTTTTCTTAGCCACCTGATATGATCGATCAGTTAGGCATGACAGTTTTTTAGGCAACAGAATTCCAATATTAAAATCTTCTTTTCCCAGTTGGAAGATTGTGAAGAGTAGACTGGAGTACAGGGAGAAAAAGAACTTATATTCTTTTGCTACTAACACGTACTTAGCAACTATTTTGGAAGATACCTTGATAAGATTCTCTTTCATTCTCAAAATCTCTGATAAAGATACTGTTGTTTCCATTTTAAAATGGAACCCCATTAGGGTTAAAGTTCAGAGAGGTAGAGAAGTCTAGTCCTCTCATTATTAATAAGAATTTTATCCCTGAGTTTGTTGGTTTGTTTTACAATTTCTAAAACTGACATTATTAGATATTTGAAAATTAATTGAAAGTTACATTACACCAGTAGGAGAAATGTACTTTAATATTTAAAATACATAGCAAAACAAGAATAGATTTTTTGACATCAAAACTAATTTTTGTTTCATTTTGTTTTGCATTTCAACTTATGTCAAAATGTTATGTCTTTCCCAATATTTTTCCTTATTATTATTCAGTCTCATTATGGGAAACCACTCAAATAATATGGGCTATCCAACTCATAGCGACCCCTCCTCGGGTTTCCGAGGCAGTATCACTACAAAAGTAGATTGCCCCATCTTCCTTCTGAGGAGTAGCTAGTGGGTTTGAACCACCAGCCTTCTGGTTAGCAGTCAAGTGCTTTAGGCACTATGCTACCAGAGCATTTATAATAGGCACCCAAAAGAAGAAGTGCTTAGGAGTACATCTAACCAGACATACAACAGATCTATATGAAGAAAAGTACAAAATATCACTACAAGAAAAAAAAGAGAGAGAGAGAGACTGACATAAATGGAAGAATATGCCATGTTCATGGATAGGAAGACTTAACATTCAGAAAATATGAATACTACTCAATAAACTATCTACAGATATATTGCAATCCCCATCCAGATTCCATCATTAGTCTTTACAGAGATGGAAAAACTAATCATTGAATTTATATGAAAAGGAGAGAGACCCTGGATATGCAAAGCATGATCAAAGAAGAAGAACAAAGCAGGAAGCCTCATACTCCTTGATCTCCAAACCTACAATACACCTGTGGTAGTCAAAACAGCCTGGTAATGGTACAAGGACAGAAACATAGACAAAGGGAACAGAACGGAGAACCTAGAAGTTTTTCCACCCACCCATGGACAGCTGATCCTTGACAAAAGGCCAAAATCCAACAAATGGAGAACAGATAGTCTCTTTAACAAGTGGTGATGGCAGAAAATGGGACATGATCCCTATCGCACTATATATACATAAAGTAACTCATGATCAAAGTCTTAAATGTAAAAGCTAAAACCACAAATATAAAAAAAGAAGAAACAGGGATAAAATTAGGGGCCCTAATAGGGAGCTCTGGTAGCATCATGCCTAAGGCACTTGGCTGCTAACCAGAAGGCTGGTGGTTCAAATCCACCAGCCACTCCTCAGAAAGAAGGTTGGACAATCTACTTCCATAATGATAGCACCTTGGAAATCCAAGGAGGGGTTGCTATGTGTCAGGTCCGACTCAACAGCATAAAACAACAACAACAACACATAGCATAAATACACTGACAAACATAACTAAAAATGCACGAAGATCAGAAAACAAACTGGATAACTGAGACCTCCTGAAAATTAGACATTGATGTGCATCAAACGACTTCAATGAACGAAAAAAGAACCTAAAGATTGGGAAAATATTTTGGCTACAATATAGCAGACAAGGGAATAATGTGTAAAATTTATAGAAAGCTTCAACTCCTCAACAGCAACAACAACAACAAAACCAAACAAATCAACTAAAAAATGAGCAGAAGATATGAACATCACCAAAGAGCACTAACAAACCCTAAAGAATCACATGACTAGCATTAAACATTAGAGAGATGCAAATCAAAACAACAATGAAGTACCATCTCATTCCTGTATCAGTAGCAAAGTTCAAAAAAACAGAAAATAAAAATGCCAGTGAGGGGGTAGAGAGAATGAAACCCTCATAAACTGCTTGAGGGACTGTAAAATGGTGCAACTACTGTGGGAAATAGTATAATGTTTCCTTAAAAAGTTGGAAATAAGAATACCATATGATCCAGCAATCTCACGACTAGGTATATATCCTAGAGAAATAATAGCCATGACACAAACAGATATGTGCACAACTATGCTCATCACAAAACTATTCATAATAGCAAAGGATAGAAACAACCTAAGTGCCCATCAGCAGATAAATGGATAAACAAACTATGGTACATACAAATGATGGAATACTATGCAATATTAAAGAATAACAATGCATCTGCAAAACACCACATAACACGGATGAATCTAGAGGACTTTATGCTGAGTGAAGTTAGCCAATCACAAAAGGACAAATATTGTATGACACCACTACTGTAAAAGGTCAAGAAATGTTTACACAGAGAAAGAAACATTCTTTGATGATTGCCATTGGTTGAAAGGGAAGGGAGTGCTGCTCTGTGGGACGAAAATGAGGCAATCTACTTCCACAAAGATTTATAGCCTTGGAAACCCAATGGGGGTCACTATGAATCTGAAACGAGTTGATGGCAGGTTTTGTTGTTGTTGTTGTTTGTTTTTTATGTATAGCAAAGATACTATCTTTTTTTTTTTTCACATATGATAACATTTTCTCAGTTAGTTATTTTTATTTTTTGAACTGACTCTTTCTGTGCCTGGATCCTCAAACATTATTTGTCTTTCCTGCTCAAATTTTTCTCTCATTCCTTGAAAGAGTTTAAATTATCACCTTAACTGGCAATTCTGCCCTGATTTCTCCTACTTCACAAGCTCTAGATAATATAATTCATATGTGGTTTTCTAATTTATTTATATGCATTTTGTCTTAGATCTGCAACCCAATGGCTAGCTCTATGTTCCCAAATGTTAGTGAATTGCTCAAAAATAGGGCTCAAAAGAAATAGCTATGAATAAACATTGTTTAGAACAAGAAAGAAAATAGCTTAGAAACTGATGCAACTCATTGTGACCCATATCTTAGGTGTCATCACCAGCTGAGAATGAAACAGTGCAGTCTGGTTCACAGAGATCCACAACTAGAAATGTATCATATACCCTGATGCCTATACCCTAAGGTTCTTCACACTTGCCTCTCCTAAGATTTCAGGACAGACCAGAGTCTCACTATCTTGTCAAAGTTTGAGTGAACTCCTTTGATTTCCAACCTTCTTTTGCAAAGTTCAAACTGTACTTATAATGGAGCCTGATAATAGAACCAGTCTCATCTTCACCATTAAATCCTAGTGTAAAGTAGGGAGATTGGAAATGAGAAAACAAACATTTATTCAGAAGTGCTAAGACCATGGAAATAAGTATCTTTGGGATACCTGGAGCACTTTATGAAATCTATCCACATTGTTTTGCCTATGATAGAAAGAGGCCTCAGAATGGGATAGAAGGTTGTGTTCCTAATGACTCAATATCATTCTGTTTGTTACCTGCTAACAAGTCATTCCCAACTCGTGGTGACCCCGTGCACAACAGAACAAAATGCTGCCATACCCATGTCAGAGGATTAGATGATTGGGATCCATAGGATTTTCTTTGGATGATTTTTGAAAGTAGATGACTAACAAGCCTTTGTTCCAAATTCTAAAATGAATTAAGATTTCTGGTAGTTTTGCAGAAACCTGTTCAGCATCAAAACAACATTCAAGTCTCCATTGACAGGTGGGTGGTGACTTCAATTGAGATGTGCTGGCCAGGAATCAAACCCAGGTCTCTTGCATGGAAGGTGATAATTCTTCATTGAACCATCCATGCCAAAATGCCATCCTAAAGGAAGCTAATAAGCCCTGTGGACAATATGACTTCATTGTAAGTTTAAGAAGATACAGTGGCATGTAGCTTTACTGTTGTTAATACAGGGTAGCTATCTCTTAATACCCTTTATTCTATTTATGGCAAATATAACTTTACTATCCTTTATTCTATCTTCAATCAAGGAAATGTAGAGGAAATGTAGACTGAAATATTTTTAGCATAAAACTAATAGTCTTTAAGAAATTTTTAATTGGATAGAGGGAGATTAATATACCAAAGTAATAAATCCTTTTAATGTGTTCTACTTACTCCTGTAAATCATGTGGAATCCTTTCAGAATTCTGGATTGCTGATGCTTCAGACTATTAACTTCTCAAGCAGCATTATTCATTATGTTAGACAGGGCCTCAGTATTTCCTGGATGTTGCTGTCTCATAGTTTCTGCCATTCTTTGATATCTAACCCACCTTACCTTAAACTTCAGTAACCAGAGGAACTTCAAATACCGTCTTGCATTTCTTTCTCTCTGATACTCTGTGGTACCCTCAAGTCTAGATATATTATGTCTACTTAGATATTCACCCTCTATATAAAAAGTCAGTTTTTGAGCAATTTCCTCTGAACCAAGAACTTTGTGACAGACTTAGGCTACAGCATTGGTTCAGAGAAGATTGTTGTCCCAGAGATTTCACTTTCTACTGAAGAAGACAGGCACATAAGCATGAAATGAAGTACACTATGTTGTTAGGTGCTGATGGATTGGTTCCAACTCATAGAGACCCTATGAGCCTATAACAGAATACAACACTGCCTGATCCTGTGCCAATCTATCCATTGAGGGTCTTCTTTTTTTTTTGCAGACACTCTACTTTACCAAGCATGATATACTATTACTCCATAGATGAGTCCCTTCTGACAACATACCCAAAGTACGGGAGAAAAAGTCTGGCCATTCTTGTTTCTAAGGAGCATTCTTGCTGCACTTCTTCTAGGACAGATTTGTTCATTCTTCTGGCAGTCCATAGTATTCTGATTATTCTTCACCAACACCACAATTCAAAGGTATCAACTCTTCTTTGGTCTTCTTTATTCATTGTCTAGCTTTCACATGCAGGTGAATCTTCTGAAAA
>NW_006921838.1:1905842-1910938 GCF_000298275.1 Orycteropus afer afer
CTACATCCAGCTGCCAAGCCATTTAACTAAGCCCAGATAGGTTGACACACAAACTTAACTACCACAAGTAGTATGAAATCTTCGACAACTTCAGTCTTTTCTCCATTTGTTACGTTGTTTATCATTCCAGTTGTGAGTATTTCTATTTTCTTTGTTTTGAGGTGCCATCCATACTGACGATTTTAGTGTTGGATCTTTGTCAGTAAGTACTTCAAGTCATCTTCACTTTCAGCAAGCAAGGTTGTGTCATCTGCATATGGCAGATTGTTAATGAGTCTCCCTCTAATCCTGATGCTGCATCCTTTTTCATACAGTCCAATTTCTCCGATCATTTGCTCAGCATACAGATACAATAACGATGGTGAAAGGATATAAACTTAACACATACCCTTCCTGATTTTAAAGTATGTAGTATGCTCTTGTTCTGCTCAAAGGACAGCCTCTTATTCTGAGATAGTATCTTGTTCTGTTTCAACTCATACAGTACTGGAAGGTCTTATTCATTTATGCCAAGAAATTTGGAAGACAGCTTCTTTGCCAACCAACTGAAAGAAAGCCATATTTGTGCCCATTCCACAGAAAAATGATCCAATAAAATGTGGGAATTATCCAACAATATCATTTATATCACAAAAAAGCAAAATTTTTCTGGAGATAATTAAAAAATGATTGAAGTATTATATTTACAGGAAATTTCCAGAAATTCAAGCTGGATTCGACTAGGACCTGAAAAGAGGGCTATTATTGTTGGTGCCAGATGGATCTTGGCTGAAAGCTAAGAATACCATAAAATGTTTACCTGTGCTTTACTGACTATGTAAAGTCACTCAACTGTGTGGATCATAACAAATTACAGATAATATTGTAAAGAATGGGAATTCTAGAACATAGTATACTACAGGAAGTCCTATAAAAAAATCATGGAACAAGTGCTCTGAGAGCACAAAAGGCCAGGGAATAATCACTGGAGGTGATTTGGGAAATGAATTTAGAATTCTTGTGATAGTAATGATCATTTTTGATCAATAAACTATTATTTCTCAGCCTTTCTGTTATAAAAGTCTATCTTGTCACCTATTTACAGACTTTCATTTTCCTTGAGAATTATTATCTTTGGAGATCTTTTTCTGGATGATACCTTACTTTACATGTTCTGGTTTTTCAATACTCCTGTCTTATTGCTCTTAATTAATGTCCAGAATATGATTTTCCAAGCATAATATTTTTTTAGTAATTTGTCAATATGTAAGACTTAACTTGTATTCATACAAGGCTGATCTAATATTCTCTCCCCAATGTGAAAATGGTAGATATATTTAAAACACCCATCCCGAAAAAATGAGCTTTTGCTCTGCTACCTCTACCTCTCTGTTTAAAACACAGCTGGCATTCTATTAATAAACCTAAGTATTATTTTAGTTGCTTTCCTGAGCATAGATGTTGACAAATCTCATGTTCATATTTGGTGTTAAAGCATTCTGCATTCTCATAATGCAAAATTTCAGGAGAAAAAGTTGTATAATAACCTCCTTTATTTCTAGTTTTAAAAAAACAACTGTGTTTTTTAAACTCAAAAATTACTTGCTAGTCTACTATGAAAATAAGTAAAAATAAAAAGAAAACTAAATCAAAGTTTTGGTGTATTACTCAAATGCAGAATCATCATTCAAACCATATTAAAGTGTAACTTTATAAAATGCTATCCAATGTGTGTATTTTTACTGTACACACCACCTTTTATTTACCTCAAAAGATATTATCTTACCAAATCTAAGCAAATGATTAATGGTGATTTATGTATCTTTTAGATTAAGGATAGCTGAAAATTCCTTCTTGCAGTCACTGTTTTACTTCTAAGGTGATGCCTGATATAGATTCTACACAATATAAAATTTTAAACACAAATGCATTATCCTCGATGGCCTATCCTTTGTTCAATTGCTCCAAACAAGTAAGTACATCTGGGGACTTGAATTACTGTTGATCTTACCTATGAAGGACTTAAAATTTTAAAGTGTTGTTATTAGTAGTTGTTCAGTTGATTCCAACTCATGATGCCCAATGTGTGAAGAGTAGAATGACACTCTTTGACCTTTCAAAAGCAGTTCAACAGGCCTTAAATTCAAGGTGTCTCTGGATAGAATTGCACTGTTAACCTTTAGGTCAGTAGTACAGAATTAACCATTTGCATCACCCAGCTACTCTTTTTAGAGTGCAAGGGAACTATTTTTGACTACAAATAGTACATGAAATATCATTCCTTGGAAGGAAGGTTGGGCAATCTACTTCCGTAGTGATACCATCTCAGAAACCCAAGAAGGGGTCACTATGAGTAGGGCCCAACTTGATGGCACATAACAACAACAACATGGAAAATATGATAAATTGGATACCATCTATTGCCACAATAAATTGCCCAAGAAAACATCCATATCACTTCAGCAGTAAGAAATATTTATTTTTGCTTACAAACTAACAGCTATCTGGGCAGTGCTATTGACAATGGTTTGTCTCTTTCATGCATCTGCTAGTCAAATGGACAGTTTGTTTAGTTTCTCTCCGGTGTTTGGTGTTGGTCCTAAGCTGATTTATGATGAACTTGATGGGAAAACTGAGATACTACATGGTCTCTCATTCTTCAGCGGCCAAATTCGAGCTATCGTCATGGTGCAGAGAAGATTCTAAGAAAGAGGTCAGAGGTGATCAAGGTCGCTTGAGGTCTAATTTGAGAACAAACACACTAACATTTCTTCTACACTGTCTTGGTCATAGCAAGTTACAAGGTTACAAGACAGACATGATTTCAGACTCTTCCTCTTCAGGGAAGAAATTGTAAAGGTCCATCACAAGAAGCATTGAATCTGGAGAATTCAGATTACTTCTGCAATCTACCACCAATATTGCCATACATTTCTGGTGAGAGCATAAATTTTTAACAATTCTTGAGTGAGACTATTTTGACCAAATTGAGTTAATAATCTTATAAATTGTTTATAATTCTTTACAAATTTATATTTTTTATGTGAATAAAATCTAAGGAGATTGTAGAACAACAGACAAAATTTATATTGAAAAATTTGTTAGCTCACAATTTCTTACATTATTAAAAATAATAATAATGACAATCAATAATGCAAAACTGGTTAATCTAATTGACTATATCCAATCTAAAGTATCATGTAGTTTTCAAAATAATGATGAATTATATAGCTCAACATAGAAAATGTATTTATAATTGTATAGTAAGATTCACAGTTGAATATATGTATGTTTTTTTAGGTCCCGTCAAGTTGTCTCCAACTCAAAGTGACCCTATGAACAACAGAACAAAACATTGCCTGGTCCCTCACCAGCTATGTGATCCTTACTATACTTGAGCCCATCACTGCAGCCATTGTGTCAATCCATCTTGTTGAGGGCCTTCCCCTCTTTCGTTGAGACTCCACCTAACCAAGCATGACATTCTTCTCCAGGGAGTGGTCCCTTCTGATAACATGACCAAAGTAGGTGAGATGAAGTCTGGCCATTCTTGCTTCCAAGGAGCATTCCAGTTGCACTTCCTCCAGGACAGATTTGTTAGTACTTTAGCAGTCCATGGTACTTTCAGCATTCTTCACCAGTACCACAACTCAAAAGCATCAATTCTTCTTCGGTCTTCCTTATTCATTGTCCAGCTCTCACATGTATATGAGGTGATTTAAAATATCATGGTTTGTGTCAGGTGCACCTTGGTCCTCAAGGAGAAATCTTTGCACCTCAGCACTTGAAAGAGGTCTTTTGCAGCTGTCTTGCACAGTGCTATATGTCGTCTGATGCTCTGACTGCTACCTCTATTGGTATCAATTATAGAACCAAGCAATATGAAGTCTTTGACAGCTTTGATCTTTTCTCCATTCATAGTGATGCTGCTTATAAGTCCAGTTGTGAGGATTTTTGTTTTCTTTATATTGAGATGAAATCCATACTGCAGACTATATACTTCAATCTTCATCAGTAAATGCTTCAAGTGATCCTCACTTTCAGCAAGCCAAGTTGTGTCATCAGCGTATCGCAGGTTGTTAATGATTCTTCTTCCAATCTTAATACCACATTCTTCATATAGTCCAGTTTCTCAGATTATTTGCTCAGCATATAGATTGAATAAGTATGGTGAAAGATACAACCCTGACGCACATCCCTTGTAATTTGAAGCCATGCATGTCCCCTTGTTCTGTTCAAACCACAGCTTCCGGGTCTAGGTACAGGTTCTTCATGAATACAATTTGTTGTTGTTGTTGTTATGTGCCGTCTAGTCAGCCCTGACTCATAGCGACCCCTCCTTGGGTTTCCAAGGCAGTATCACTACAGAAGTAGGATTGCCCAACCTTCCTTCCGAGGAGTGGCTGGTGGGTTTGAACTGCCAGCCTTCTGGTTAGCAGTCAAGTGCTTTTAGCCACTATGCTACCAGAGCTCCTTGAATACAATTAGTGTTCTGGAATTCCCATTCTTCTCAACATCATCCACAATCAGTTATGATCCACACAATCTAATGCTTTTGCATAATCAATATAACACAAGTAAACATCTTTCTGGTATTCTTTCCTTTCAGCCAAGATCCATCTGACATCCACAATGACATCCTTTGTTTCATGTCTTCTTCTGAATCCAGCTTGCACCTCTGAAAGTCTCTGTCAATATACAGCTGCAACCATTTTTTAAATTATCTTCAGTAAGATTTTACTTGCTTGTGATATTAATGATATTGTTGGATAATTTCCATATTCTGTGAGATCATCTTTCCTTGTAATGGGTAAAATATGGATTTGTTTCAGCCAGCTGGCCAGGTAGCTGTCTTCCAAATCTCTTGGTGTAACCCAGTGAATGGCTCCAGTGGCCATCCATCTATTGAAACATGTCAATGGGCATTCCATCAATTCCTGGAGCCTTCTTACCAATTCCTTCGGTGCAGCTTCCACTTCTTCCTTCAGTATCATTGGTTCTTGATCATATGCTACCTCATGAAATGGATGAAGATCTACTGGTTCTTTTTGGTACAGTGACTCTGTATTCCTTCCATCTTCTTTTGATGCTTTCTGCACCATTCAATACTTTGCCCA
>NW_006921838.1:1919102-1934644 GCF_000298275.1 Orycteropus afer afer
TTAGGCACTACACTACTGGAGCTCCTCAGATGATATATAGCACTATGCAAATTGGCTGCAAAGGACCTCTTTCAAGTGCTGAAAACCAAAGGTGTCTCCTTGAGGACTAAGGTGCACCTGACACAAGTTATGGTATTTTCAATTGCATTATATACATGTGAGAGTTGGGCAATGAGTAAGGAAGACTGCGAAAAGTTGATAATTTTAAATTGTGGTGCTGGTAAAGAATGCTAAAAGTACCATGGACTTCTAAAAGATCTAACAAATCTGTCCTGGAGGAAGTGCAACTGGAATGCTCCTTGGAAGCGAGAATGTGCAGCAAGTGAAGGCAACTGCAGTTAGTAGGAGTTGTGATTTGTTATTTGTTGAGAGTAGAGATTGATTCCATCCTTTCGAACTGAGGGCATATTTATATAACATTAAAGGGGAAGTATGAAGTCAGGGGCTTACAGTACTGTGTCAGAATGCATATGATAATTTTGGTTGTGAAAAATTTATTTTTCTCTATAAAAATGACCTATTTTGAATTTTTTTTTCCTAATATTTTCCCATCATGTGATTCCTTTACATAAAGTTCTAGCATATGTGTATGTCTATGATACCCACACAGGAAAAAGAAATTAAGAGTGCAAATTGGAAACCATATTGCACTGTGAAAAGGTTTTGGAATTAGGAAAGTTGACATAAGGATAGGATCCAAGAAAAGCTACTGATATTTTATCACTGGAAATTATGGAAAAGAGGAAGTAATGATGAAATGTGTCTAGAACATCACTGACAATAGTGCCAAGGAAAAGGGGTGCTAGAAAACCAGATATAAGAATCCCAGATGTTTGGATCAGGGTGATGTACTAGACTTCTATAACTTCTTAAGAATATCTAACTCATTTTCAGTCAACCACATTCTTGAATTGAATCCAATTTACAAAGAACGTTTCCATGTTTCAAATTGAGTAAATGATTTAGTTCCAGTTTGATGACCTTTAAAATGGTGACAGTCCCTGGGTGGAACAAACAGTTTAGTGTTTGGCTGCTAACCAAACTTGGAGGTTCAAGTCCACCAGAGGCTCTGTGGAAGAAAGGCCTGGCAATCTACTTCTGAAAAATCAACCTCTGGAAATCCTATAGAGTACAGTTTTACTATGACACACACAGAATGAATCAGAATTGACTCCATGTCCACTGTATTATTTTTAATGGTGACCTTGGCATTGAATTATAAAACTCTCTCTTGTGTGTTTGAATATGTGAAGATATTCTGATTAGTGTTGCAGAAGATGGCCATTGAGGTTCTGGACTTGTGGGTTTGAGGACTGATAAGAAGTAACATGTCAGCTCCAGGGTATGTCAGATCATAGCTTCACCACCATCTCATAAGCATAAAGGTCAGAGTTGAATGGGTATCATTAGCTATAACAGCAGTGCTCTTGTTGTCATTAGTGCTATTGAGTTGGATCCAACTCGTAACAACCTTACATACACAATGGAATGAAACATTGCTTGGTCCTGTACCATCCTCACAATCATTGTTATGCCTGAGCTCACTGCTGCAGCTCTAGTGTCAATACATCTCATCTTGTTGAAGGGCTTCCTCTTTTTCACTGACCATCTACTTTACCAAGGATGATATCCTTCTCCAGAGACTGGTTACTTCTGACAACATGACCAAAGTATGAGAGACAAAGTCTGGCCATTCTTGTTTCCTAGGACATTCCAGCTGTGCTTCCTCCAAGATAAATTTATTTGTTCTTCTGTAAGCCTATGGCATATTTAATGTTCAACACCAACAACACAATTAGAATTCATCAGTCCTCCTGTAGTCTTTCTTATCCATTGCCCACTTGCCACATGCCTGTGAGCTCACCTTAGTCTTCAGGTAACATCTATGCTCTCTATCACTTTAAAGAGATCTTTTACAGCAGATTTTCCCAATGCAACACATCCTTTAATTTCTTGACTGCTGCTTCCATGGGCATTAATTGTGGATCCAAATAAAACCAAATCCTTGACAACATCAACCTTTTCTCCATTTATCATGATGTTGTTTATTGGTACAGTTGTGAGGTTTTTGGGTTTCTGTATGTTAATGTGTAATCCATACTGAAGGCTTTGATCTTCTTCAGAAAGTGTGTCCAGTCTTCTTCACTTTCACCAAGAAAGGTTGTGTCATCTGCATATCGCAGATTTATAATAAGTCTTCCTCCAATCTTGATGCTGCATTCTTCTTAATACAGCCCAGCTTCTCAAATTATTGCTCCACATACAGATTGGATAAGTATGATGAAAGGATAAAACTCTGATGCATATCTTTCCTAATTTTTAACCATACAGTATCTCCTTGTGTTGTTTGAATGACCACCCCCTGGTCTATGTATAGGTTCTACATGAGAACAATTAAATGTTCTGGAATTTTCATCCTTTGCAATGTTATCCATAATTTGTCATGATCCACACAGTAGAATGTCTTTGCATAGTCAATAAAATACAGGTAAGCATCTTTCTTGTATTCTCTGCTTTCAGCCAAGAGCTATGTAACATAAGCAGTGATGCTCCCCTTCCACATCCACTGCTGAATCCAGCTAGAATTTCAGGCAATTCCCTGCCCAAGTACTGCTGCAACCTTTTTTTTTTTTTTTAATTATTTTAAGCAAAATTTTATGTATGTGTGATGTTAATGATATTGTTGGATAATTTCTGCATTCTGTTGAATCACCTTTCTTTGGAATGGGTACAAATGTGAATCTCTCCCAGTTGGCTGTCCATGTAGATGTCTTCCAAATTTCTTGACATAAATAAGTAGTGCATATAGCACTGCATCTATTTGTTGAAACATCTCAAAGGTATTCCATCAATTCTTGAAGCTTTGTTTTCACCAATAAGTTCCATGAAGCTAGGACTTCTTCCTGCATTACCATTGGTTCTTGATCATATATCTCCTGAAATGGTTGAATATTGACCAAATATTTTTGGTACAGTGATTCTGTGTTTTCCTTCCATCTTCTTTTGATGCTTCTTGCATCATTCAGTATTTTGCCCATAAAATCCAACAATATTGCAACTTAAGTCCTGAATTTTTTCTTCATTTCTTTCAGCTTGAGAAATACCTAGAATGTTCCTACCTTTGGATTTTCTAACTCTGGATCTTTGTGCATTTCATTATAATACTTTACTTTGTCTTCTCAAGTCATTCTTTGAAATCTTCTGTTCAGATTTTTCACTTCATCATTTCTTTCATTTACTTTAGTTACTCTCTGGTCAAGAGCCAGTTTCAGCATCTCTTCTGATATCCGTTTTGATCGAAGGCATTTGACTGCTAACCAGAAGGCTGGCAGCTCAAACCCACCAGCCACTCCTCAGAAGGAAGTTTGGGCAATCTACTTCCATAGAGATACTGTCTTGGAAACCCACAGAGGGGTCGCTATGAGTTGGATATGACTTGATGGCAGTGAGTTTGGTTTTGGTATTTGGTCTTTTTAATGACCTTTTGCTTTCTTCATATATGATATCCTTGATGTCATGACACAATTTGTCTAATTTCCAGGCATTAGTGTTCAAAAAATCAAATCTACTCTTTCAATGGTTTCTAAACTCAGGTGGGATATAATAAAGTTTGTGTGTTCCTTCTACTGTTCTTGTTTTAATTTACTTCAGTTTCAGCTTGAACTTGTATATGATGGTCTGTTCCACCATCAGCTCCTTGTCTTGTTCTGATTGATGATATTGATCATCTCCATCATCTCTTTCCACAGATTTAGTCAATTTGATTTCTGTGTATTCAATCTGGCACAGTCACCATGTTATGTTGTTAAACAAAGGTATTTGCAATGAATAATTTATCAGTCTTGCAAAATTCTATCATGTGATCTCTGGCATCATTTCTCTTACCAGAGTTATATTTTCCAACTACAGATGCTTCTTCTTTATTTCCAACTTTATCATTCCAATAGCCAGTAATTATCAATGCATCTTGACTGCATGTTTGGTCAATTACACACTGCAGAAGTTCATAAAAATCTTCAGTTTAGTGGTTGGTGTGTAAATTTGAATAATAGTAGCATTAACTGTTTCTTCTTGTAGGCGTATTACTGACAGCACTCTACTTCATGATAGACCATGAAATGTACTTCCGGCATAATAGACCACACGATTTTCTGATTCAAAAATGGACAATACAATTCCCATTTCAACTCACTTATGCCTAGGATAAGGAGCTCTGATAGTTTAGTGGATAAGATATTTGGCTACTAACCAGAAGGTCAGTGGTTCAAATCCACCAGCCACTCTGTAGAAGGAAGATTGGGAAATCTACTTCCATAAAGATGTACAACCTTGGAAACACAATAGGGTTCAGTGAGTCAGAGTCCACTCGATGGCAGTGAGTTTGGTTTGGTATGCTTAGGACATTGATCTGCATGCATTCCATAACAGGGGCACATTTTGTAAAAATAGACAAATCTGTGTTTTTGTGTCTAGATATGTGTAGAATTAATGATATGTCTGTGTTCTATTATGTTTCAGGTCATTTAACATTTTTTCCTACTTCCTATGGTAGGCATGAGGAGCTCTGGTGGCACAATGCCTAGGGCATTTGACTGTTTAACCAGAAGGATGGCAGTTCAAACCCATCAGTCACTCCATGGAAGAAAGATGGGCAATGTATTTCTGTAGAGATTTACCCAACTCGGAAATTCAATGGAGGTCGCTATGATTTGGAATTGACTCTACAGCAATAGGTTTGACTTGGTTTTTGGTTATGATAGGTACAGTGATATATACTTATCACACCTTTTCCTCCTCCTGGGAACTTAAAAGAATCATATCCCTTACAGTTACACTAGATCTATGTGGCTGAATTCTGGCCAATGTAATGTGATTAGAAGTAACGTAAGCCAAGACTCTCTAAGTCCTAAACTTTAACATATCTTGTCTAAGCCTCCAATAATCTCTTCCTCTTACAAAGCAACTTTGAATTCCATGTGCTCCAGATGGCATAACTACAAGATAGAGAAGGTCTAATTGGCCCTTATAAGACTTGAATGGATAAGAAATGAGCCTTATTATATTCAGTGATTGAGATATTGGGGTTGATTTCTTATTACAGTATAGCCTAGTAATGTTTTATTAATACTCATCCTGCATCATTTGGCTTGTCCACAACAGTGTGTAACAGAAAGTACAGAATCAAATTGGTTTAGACAATATACAAATGCATAGTATCCCATAACAAAAAACAAAAAACAAACTCACTGCCATCAAGTTGATTCTGACTCATAGCAACCTTTTACAGGAAGATTAGGTTTTAGGACTGGTTGATTATGTGTCTCAATAATGTCACCAAGGACTTACCATTTGTTTATTTTTTAACTTTTTATTGTGGTGTGAGTGTGGTGGTTAAGTTTGTGTGTCAACTTGGCTGGGCCTTGTTGAGTGGTTGGACAGCTGGTGGTAGTTAGTCACCATAATGAGACTGGCAATTAACTCCATGGTGGGACCTACCACAAGCAGCTGAGTAGCTGCTTTAGAGATGTGGTCTGCTTCCCGTATGTATGAAACAGCTTTGGGAATGGTCTTTAGCCTGTGGCACACTTGAACCTTTCATGTAGCCATGTCGTTGTTCAGCAGCCTGCCATGCTCTGCCAACCTTGGGACTTTTGATGCACTTGAATTAATGGCCTGCTGTGCTGTTTGGTAACATTGGACAGTGTCATTTTATTTGTCCACCTTGGGCTTGTTAGCCTCAGCAGCAAGTAGCTGCCTGAGTGAAGAAGGAGCAAGAGGCAAAGCTGAAGCCAAAGGTTGAGGGGCTTTCAGCCCCTAGAGTCTGGTATTTTGAACTCAGATTTCTAGCCTCCCGAACTGTAAGAGAATAAACTCCTGTTTGTTCAAGCCTTCCCATTTGTGGTATTTCTGTTAGAGCAGTACTAGGTAACCAGAACATGTGAATGAAAGTTTACAGAGCAAATTAGTTTTCTTTTGAACAATTTATGCACATTTTGTTTGTGACATTGGTTGCAATCCCCTCAATTTAACAACACTCTTCCCATATCCTTCCTGAGTTCCCTGTTTCCATTTATCCTTCTTTTCTGCCCTTTCCTGCTTTGGAGCATTGTCTTAGGGCAAATGCTGCTCTTTTGGTTTATATGGTTGAATGATTGTTCTCACTGGTGTTGTTCATTTTCTAGGTCTGTCTATCATTTGGCTGAAAATCAATCTCTGAGGTATATTCAGTTCCAGCCTTGAAGGGTATGTAAAGGCCACAGCCTTGGGAGTTCCACCAGCCTCTATCCAACCAGTAAGACTGGTCTCTTTTATGATTTTGAATTTTGTTCAACTTTCTCTTCTTCCTCTCACTCTGTCCAGGACCTTCTGGTTTTGTTTTTGTTTTTGTTTTTGTTTTTAATTTTTATTGTGGTTTCAGTGAAAGTTTATAGAGCAAATTCACTTTCCATACAGCAGCTCACATATACTTTGTCTCATAACATCTGTTGTTACTTTTTTAAAAAACATCTCTACATCTTCCTCAGTGTTTTTCTTTCATGCTGGTTTTCCTCATGATCATATGATGATCGCATCAAATCCAAGCTTCATATGGATTCAGCAACATGCAACAACAGAAAAGGGCTATCTATTCCAGTGTCTCCTTTTCAGAAATGAGTATATAATTTCCCAAAAGACCTCAGTAGTCCTTCTTCGTGCCTCATTGGCCAGAACTGAGTTACATACTCCTTACCCTACACTAACAATGACAAGTGGACTGGGAACACATGATTATCTTACATCATTCAGGATTTCCTCCTAGGACTAAAGAGTCTCTCTCCTAATACATGTGGAGAAGAGGTGTATATTTGAACAAAATCGGGGGTCTGACAACACTGTGCATCAAACTCAAAGTCACTGGGACAGAACTCCCACTGTTATTCCAGGGGTAAACAGTATAGAAGTATACTATATTGTTTTACTACATTGTAATTATACTGTAAAATTGCACTACTACATTGGATAACACAAGCAAGGTAAAACATATATGTACTGAAGAATGTGCCACTCTCTAACTCAAAAAGATTTTTTTTTTTTTTTTTTGCTGTGATAAACTGTCAGTGATTTTTCTCTACAGTAAGTAGTGGAGACAAGACCAGTCAGTCCTTCATTTAAATTCTACAAAGTGAAATAAAAAGTAATAAGATGATCTGTGAAGCGCCTCACTAGGAATTAAGGGAAAAAAAAAAAGGTATTGATTTCAGTATCACATAATAGTAAGCTATGTTTAATAACACATGTTGTTTGACTATATCCTTCTGACACCCAAGAAGACAGCAAGAATGGTTATAAGTGGAGACAGAGATGAGAAAGACGTGGGAAAAATAACCAAAAACCCAACTCACTATTTTCAAGTCCATCCCAACTCATAGAGACACTATAGGAAAGAGTAGAATTACCCTATAAGACTTCCTAGGCTGAAATCTTTATGGAAACAGACTACCACATCTTTTTTCATAGGGAGCAAGTGGCTGGTACATTTGAACTACCAACCTTTCAGTTAGTAGCCAAGCACTGTAAGCACTGTACCAGTAGGGCTCCTATGAGAAAAATAAAGGAACTCCTCAATGACAAAACGCCATCTTGCATCAAAAAGTTAATTAAGTCTTTCATTGTATGTCAACCTAGAGCCACATTATTGCTGCTTAAAAAGATTAACCCAATTTACACCAATTAACCCAAGGCAAAGCCAGCTTTCTGTATGCTCAAAAGAAGCAGATATAACAGAATGTCATACATCAAGAACAGAGAGAGTGAATATAATTTTTTAAAAACATTGGCTAAGTATTAAAACATAATTTATTTTGTTATTACAAGAACTCAAAATGCCATTTTACACAAATGGAGAGGACAGAAACTAGTACACAACCTTCCACCTTGACTTTACCTCCATGGTATTCTACAGGGGCTTGGGACAAAGTGGAAAGTACAGCCATGGTTGAAGAGTTAGAATTTTTAGTTTAAAAAATTGTCAGTTTTTACCTTTGACCTTGGGAAGTTCTGGTAAATTTTCTTAGCTTCAATTCTTTATCTATAGAGGAAGAACAATGACTGTATTCTCATAAACTTCACACTGTAACTCCACTGGGTTACAGTAATAATCAAGGAAAAATCACCCTCAAGGTCAGAAAAAAAGAATTGATATAAATTATAACTGACATAGTATGCTGATAAAACATTTATGGTCTCAAAATTACTGCTTGTTCATTCAGCTATTATACACCCTTATTCAGCATTTGGCAGTTCAAAAGCAGTATTTTCTTGTTACTATTCTGGTCCACAGTTGTGGAGAACCAACTCCAGTCCTCAAGACAGTAAAGGAAGGACTGAAGTTACAGCAGCTTTCATTTGATTATGACCCCTTTAATAAAGGGCTATTATTTCCCTTTCTTTTTCAATGAACTATGTCCTTTAATCTTCAAAAGAAGTAGCATATTCCTTTGGTTTCATAAGTGTTCACAGACTTGCAGAATTCTACCCATTTACATTGTTGTAGGTTTCTGATGAGACTGGAAGTGATATTGGGAAAGGTTTCTGATGAAACTGGAAGCTATATTGGGAAGTGGGGAACATGTCTTTTAGGAATGTCATTGTCTTTTGAGGCTGGCCGGCACATTCTGAAGTCACATTTCATTAGTCATATGCTAATGTGAGTATGACTCACAGTCATATTCCTTGCTATGGACTGAATTTTGCCCCCTGTACCTGTGGAGGTGATCTGGTTTGGAAATGAGGCTGTTTTATGTTAATGAGGTTATGCCAATGTAGGGTGGATCCTATACTTAATCACTTCCAAATTATAAAAAGACTAGAAAAGACACAGAGATATACATGAGGGGAGATAAAGGGCATATTAGAATCATCTCCTAGTCAAGGAAGGCTGAGGATCCAAGGAACACGCAGGGCACTAACAACGAAGAAATCGATGTGGCTGAGACCTTACTTGGGACATTTAGTCTCCAAAACGGTGAGAAAATAACTTTCCATTCTCTGAAACCTGTCACTTTTGATATTTGTCTTATAGCAGCAGTAAGTAACAAAGACACTCTAAGTCAATGATACAGGCATAGTATCATACCTAGCACATAAAACTAGTACCTAGTGTAAGGAAAATGAGTGATGAGTGGTGTACAATGATCTATGTCAGTTCAATTTACAGTGAGATCCTCTGACCAACAGCATTGTCATTATTGGAAGCTGGTTTAATACTTAAATTCATGACTTCAATCCGGACATATCATATCAGAACATGCATGGGATGTATCTAGGCCTGTATTTTAACAGGATGTCCAAGTGACTGGTACACTGATTAAAGTTTGAGAAGCCCTGTTGTAGATAAATTTTGAGATTTAAATACCATATTTAAAATAATATTTCCAAAATCAAAATATATAATGCCATTTGTAGGTAGTATCCTAATCAAATACACATATAAATACAAGTGGATGCTCAGCATATACCATATAAACTCTTCAGTGTTCAAAATGAATACCTCAGCCTATTTTCATATTTCACAAAATTAAGTGGCCACTTGTGGCATGTGAGTGTCCACTGGGTTACAGTAATAAATTAGATGCTTAGCATATATCAGAAAGACAGAAAATTCTTGTCTTTTAATATCTTAGGACAACAGATGAGTATATATATATATATATATATATATTGTTGTCCTGAAATACAAAGGTGAGTAGAGAGTGATTATGGTGACAGTTTGATGGACTATTGTTGATATTAGGAAACCTTCTAGAAGAAAGCATGCTCTGAACTCTTCCTTGTTAGGGTAAATGTCTTATACTGCAAAGAAAAAAATGTTAACTTACTGAATATAATCATCAACTTGTAAAAGTTTAAGAAAAGAGAGAAAACCACATTTGGGGAGCCATAAGGCAGACACATTGTCCAGAAGGGAACATGTAGATTAAGAAATAGAGAAAATTGAGAACAAAAAGAAGTGAGATCTAAGGAGTGGAAGTAGACAGAGTCAGGTGGAGAAAAAGAGTAAAAAATAAATCATCAACCTTTGTGACAAGGAGAGGCAGTTAGATGAGGCTATGTGAACTCAGAAGGATGAATACTCCTATGTGAGAGTCTCAGAATTACTTTAACACTCTGACACTCAAGTGGGCTGGATGTGAACATTTTCACGTGCCTTTATTTTTCCCTTTAACAGCTTCAGCCAAAAGGAGGAAGAGAATTGTGTTTGGAACACCATACTAATGGTATTTTTGTCCTGGTGTGTAGGAAGTGTTGGAAATAATAAAGTTATTCTTAAGATACCATTCCTTGGCTTTCTATGGAAGAAGAGTATTTCCAATGCGAGATGACAAATTGACTGAGGAAAATTCAAACTGAGGAAGGACACAGTATTAAAATAAATGTGCTGTGATATAAACACATCAGCTGCTAACTGAAAGGTTGGAGGTTCCACTCTACTCAAAAGCACCTCAGAAAGAAAGTCTGATGGATTGCTTCTGAAAAAATCAGCCACTGAAAACCCTACAGAATATAGTACTACTCCGACATACATGGGAGCTCTGATAGTGTAGTGCCTAAGGCATTTGACTGCTAACCAGAAGGCAGGAGGTTCAAACCAACCAGCAACTCCTCAGAAGGAAAGTTGGGCAATCTACTTCCATAGTGATACTCGGAAACTCAAGGAGGGGTCTCTATGAGTCGGACCTAACTGACATACATGGGGTCACCATGAGTCAGAATCGACTGGATGCCAATTGGAAAGAAAAGATAAATCTTATTATGAGAACTTCCCTCCTTTTTAATTCAAATTCTAGGAGGAATCATCTCCTTTTGAGAATTTTATTACTTCAACAAGTTTAATTACAAAGCAGGCTTTTTTTTCCCCCGTTTCATAAGACAATGTCAAACTATGTGAAAACCGCATAAAGAGAAAAACTGTTCAGCTTTCATCTGCTGCAACCACCAATCTATTGACATCTATTCATGGACACGTTTATGTGCATGTGAGTTTTAGAAACAAACTCCCAGGAGGCACCAATTTTTAGTGCCAATCCACCAAGTAGCTACAATCATTGCTATTTTAATAACTGTACTCATTTCAAAGAAACTAGAGTAATGCAACTCCTTGCAAAAGCCTTGAAACTGACTAAGCCTCAGGGTATCAGCATTTCTAAGGGAAAGAGGCTCACAGTTTACCATGCTATTTATAAGCACATTGAAAAGGAAAGATTAAAACCAACATTGTAGAGTCTCTTTAAATTTTATGCCTGCCAACTCTTACTGATACATAAAAAGAACAAAATAAATAAAATAAATGTGTATAAACTGAGACATCATCTACTCTACCATCAATACCTCTATTGAACTAAAACAAAGCAACCCCAAAATTTCTGCATTGCTCTGGCAACCTTGGAGCCCATGTGATGGAGGGTCATCCTCCAAATGTGACTTGAAGGCAGCAAGTTTGGTTTGGGGTTTGGTGGGGGCTCTATCTATTTCCTACTCTATCTGATCATCTCCACAAAGCCTTTGGCAATCAGGCCAGTTCTATACCGATAACTGCCCTGCGCGTGAACACTACCGTTATTGAGTTGGTTACCCTGGTGGTTCAAAGGGTTAAGACATAAACTACTCTGCACACTTGAGTCAAGAAGAAATCAGAAGTCAGAAACACCTTGATGGCAAGTGGTTTAATGTAGTTTTTATGTTCTTAAATTGTTGTTGTTAGGAGCCATTAAGTCTATTTCAAGTGACAGCAACCTGATGTGACAGAGTAGAACTACCTCATAAGGGTTTTTTCACTATAAACTTAAGGAAGAAGATTGTCAGATCTTTTTCTTTCTGTGGAGCTATTGGGTAGGCTCGAGCCATCAGCCATTCCGTTAGCAGCCAAGAGCTTACTCATCACACCACCAGGACTTCTTATATTTTTAAATAGCATGCATAAATCCTGATGTGGACTGACGCTCCCCAACTAGATCATAGTCTTTAAAGAAGCTTTCTTTACAGCCCACCTAGGACACAGTGTAGTGTTTTGTGCACAGAAGGTGCTAAATATTTTAGATCAAACCTGAGTCACCGTGCTTAATGTATTTACCAGAGATTCTGTATCTGTCACACAAGGACATTTGACTCAGCCAGTATTGTAAACACATATAATTTGTTCAGGAGCTAAGTATTATAATGGTTGTTGAGTATAATGAATACAGGAAGAATCAAAGCCAGTATTTTATATCCATGACAAACTTTTTAAAGTGAGAAAAGGCCTGTGCTTTTTATATTCGACACTTCCAAAAAGATCTATGGGTAGAAAACTCTTTGGGTTTGGTGGAAAAGGAGATAAAGGATACCAAACTTGTGAAACTGACATCTCTTATCCTAACCTTCAATGCCAGGGAAATTCATTTGGAATTAGGTGGGGTATGAGTACAATGACCACGACTGCCAAGGCTTGAAATCTAGAAGCAGTCTGCTGAAGAAGTGTTTGTAATTGGGACAATTGAAAAACCTGGAAAAGTGGCCCAATGGATCAAATTTTTTATGCTTCATTCACTTAGGCTTACAAGAGTTTACTGCACAGGTTTCAAGTGTTCAACTTGATCAGAGAGATCAGTGAAAAAATAATTTTAAGTCTTCTTAAGGTGAAGCTTACCTTCTACCCTCAAATTGTTATCTTACAGAAGAGCTACTGGGAGCATAATTAACCAGTTGAGATGAGTGTCTCGGCACCTATATTTATCACAATATCCAGCTTTGCTTGATAAATCCCAGAACTCCAATCAAAATCCCTAGCCTCTAACTGGCTCTTAGAAAGCATGAAGCAGCCCTTCCTGGTGATTATATTGGATGACAATCTTGGGCCCTCATCCAGATACCAAGTGAAACTTCCACCCAGGGATAATGACTTGAACACACTTATTCTTAAACTTCTGGAACATTTCTCAAAAGGGTGATTTTTATCTCTCTGACATTGCTAGCAAGTGCCTTAGCCTAAAACAAGGATGATCACAAAGTTTGAGTTTTCAGGTAGGGGATAGATGAGACAGTATGGAATACTAGAAAGATTTTAGACTGGTGCCAATTATGTTGATTTCTACTACCATGCATGAAACTACTTCTTGTTATGGATTGAATAGTGCCAGTAAAAAAGATATGTTGAAAATCAAAGCCTCTTACCTTTGAATGTGACCTTGTTTGGTGAAATAGTTTCTTTCTTTTAAGATATTATCAGTTAAGTCATATTGGAGTGATGTGGGTCTTAATCCTAAATGCTTTTGTGTAATGCTTAATGAAAGGGGAGAACAGATACAGAAATAGGGTTTTACACAGGAGAAGACAGAAGCCGTGTAAAGATCTATAAGCCAAGGAACACCAAGAAACACCCAGGGCTACTAGAAACTGGAAGAGACAGTAAGGATCTTCCACAAAAGGTGACAGAGAGCATATTCCATTTAAATGCCCTGAGTTTCCATGGCTAGCCTCCTGAACTCTGAGAAAATAAATTTCTTTTCTTTAAAGCCACCCACTTTGTGGTATTTTGTTACGGCAACCCTAGGAATCGAAAACACCTCCCTAGGATTGATCTAAATAATCTCCAGAGTTTTGCTCATATTCATCCCTTCTATTTTTATGGAATATGAGGAGTCTGGGGCTATCTCTACCACTACCAGTATAGTTAGTGTCACAGTTTAGGTTGTGTGTCCATTTGGCTGATTATGGATTTAAGCAGCTGTGGTGTGGTCATTCCCATGATGTAAAGCAGTCACTTTCAAGGTGGGATGTGCTGTGAGCAATTGATCAGTTGAAAGGGAGTTTTCTTGGATGTGTGACCTGTTTCCAATATATAAATGGATGTCCTTGGAAAATTCTCAGACTTTCTGTTGGATCTGGATCCTGCATCTATCTTTTTGTCGTTTGTTTTTTGTTGTTGAACCAGTGGTCTGCCATATTGCCTGACTATGTTGGGATTATTGCCTTTGCAGCCTGTGAACAATCTGCCGTTTTACCTTCAGATCTTGGATCCTTCATCCAAAAGAGTCAGCGGCCTGCTATCCTGCCTGCAGACCTTGGGCTCTTCAGCCTCTGGCAGCTGCATGAGTCAGGAAATGCCTCCAGCTTGACCCTTGACCCACAAACTTAGAACTTCCCAGCCTCTACTACTATGTGAGCCATTTCTCTGAGATAAAATTCTGTGTCTCTCTATGGAAGTTTTACTGGTTTTGCTTCTCTAGAGAAACTAACCTAAGACAAGCATCAACACATTTATGTAATATTCTCTTTCTTTCACCTGTATAAAGTGTTATCTGTTTACTCAGCCAGATATATAAACTGGACACAGATACACGCTGTATTTGTTAGTATTCTTCTGGCTGGAGATGATAAAATATGACTTGAGATACTTAAAGTAAAATCAGAAGTGTCCAAAATATGATCTGAATAAAATCTAAACTGTCTTGGCAAATTCAAAGAAATATGGCCTAGCTCAGAATTAATTATTGATGAAAATAATTCAAATCTCTACTGAAGTTTCTCAAACAAATTCAAAACAAAATAGATTTATAATCCACAGAATCATTTTATCAAATTCTCTGTCTTCAGCCGTCTCACTCTCAATAGCTCTCACATACTAAGGGATAGCTTCCTGTCTGTCCTCTACTCCCCACAGCTCCATCAGAGTCAACTCCTATAGTGACAGTCTCCTGAAACCCATCCTGTTCGTGTCTTCCTTATCTGTCGCCACCTCCTCTTTTCAATATTCTCATATGCCTGTCTGTTTTAAACACCACTTCCAAAGTAAAGTTTCTTTTTTTTCCCTAATATTTCATTTTTACCTACAAATCCCCCAGATTCAGGAACATAAAGCCAAGAAACTACATTGAAAATTTCGGAATCAATTTTAGACAATGAAAGAAAAGGAGAAGCATCTTCCCAAGAGGGTGTTAAAAAGGAAAGTCTGCAAACTTTTATAATTTATTTTCTTCTATTTTCTACACCTTGTCATGCACAGAGGACTTCTGAAATCCCCATATTAGGAATGTAGCTGGAGAAAATTTGTGGTATATGAAGATGTCCTGATGGTATTTTGAGTAAGGCAATGGTCTTGTGAAGTATTAGATTGACTTTAAGGTCTTGATCTTTTGAAATGATGGGAACAGAGAATAACAAAATTACTAGGCTGATCTCTGAACGTCTGAGACCAGTTGGATTCAGGGCTATGGTTAGTCTTGGGTAAATATGATATGTAGCACCACACTGACTTATGGTGCACCATTCAAACTACTTACAGGTTATACTTGTTGACTTGTGAAGATACAACTTTTATGAATAGGTATTTTGAAATCTGTGGATGTTTTCAAAAGATATTTTCATGTGGTATATATATTCTTTGCTCCTGAAACCTTAAGGACAAAATAAATACTCATCTTCTCAAACTCAACCCACCAAGTTCTAAATTAGCCTGTAAAGATTGTACCCTTCTGTTTCTTTGAATTGTCTCCTTAGAATTTGGCTTTCTTTCTTTTTTTTTTTTT
>NW_006921838.1:1938849-1956893 GCF_000298275.1 Orycteropus afer afer
TCTGAGAAGATGCTTTGCAATATTTCAATGTTTTTAAATTTATGAAGCCTTGCTTTATGGCCTAACATATGGTCTATCATGGAAAAAGTTTCATGTGCACTGGAGAAGAATGTATATTGTGCTGCTGTTGGGTGAAGTGCTCTATAGATGTCTATAAGAGAATTTGGCTTTCTTTTTAAAGTAAAAATGCAAGAATACTGTTTAAGAGAGACTGCTATGATACAGTTCACATATATATCCTCTGTGACTTTATTGCTCTATTTTGAGAAAAATCTACGGTTGCCTCCACATGTCTAAGTCACACTGAATGTTTGACTTTCATCTTCATTTCTCATGTTCAGCTTGTAATATTAGCAAGAAATTTAGACTGAATTAAAGCATAGTGCACCAGAAGGCTGGCAGTTCAAACCGACCAGCCACTCCTCAGAAGAAAGGTTGGGCAATCTTATTTCTGTAGTGATACTGCCTCGGAAACCCAAAGAGGGATCACTATGAGTGGGGGCCAACTCGACAGCACATAACAACAACAACACTTAGCAATGAACACATGATTTATCAATTACTGGTGGTGTTTGCATCTTCTACAAGTCACAGCTACCCCACATGTGTCAGAGTAGAACTATGCTCCATAGGATTCTCAATGGCTGATTTTTTGCTGATTGAGGTGCTTCTGGGTGGACTCAAATACCTTCAGTTAAGAGCCAAACTTGTTGACCATTTTCACCACCCATGGACTCTGATATTTTTTAAGTTCAAGATTTCTGCAAGTGAAGAGTGTAGATATGAGAGGAATTCTCTCAAGGGGGTATTAAAAAGGGAAAGTTTGTATTGTTTTATGATTCAGCATCTCTTCTTTTACACTTTAGAAAGAAGAAAACAACATTCTTAAATTAGCCTAGTTCTCTTATCTTTCTTTAGATCTAAACCAAAAAGGAAAAAATAAATAAATAAAAAAAACACTGCCACTGAGTTGACTCCCACACATATTTGACCCTTTAGGACAGAGTAAAACTTCCCCATAGGGTTTCCAAGGCTGTAATCTTTACAGATACAGATTCCCATATCTTTCTCCATCAGTATGACTGATGGATTCTAACCACAAACCTTTCAGTTAGCAAATGAATGCTAACAATACTCCTTTCTGACCCATTCTAAAACACTGTAAAAATTATTTTATTTCTTTCCTGCAGAATTCAGTAGTTCTGTAACAATTAATGCCAGCTTATTCTTTTTCTCTTCAGTAGGTAAGAATGTGCTTCAAGCTGTAACTCCAAACCAAATGATGGATAGATTTCCTTTAATTCCTCTTTCTGTTCAGTTTATAGTGTCAGTACATGTATAGTATTGACATACTTATTCTGTAGCCAACTAGAAAACTTTTTAAATGATGAGATGTTCACAAAACCTTTACATTTTTTTCCCCCTTGTTAAATATGAACAGCAGGTAAAGCTTCTTCCCTTTTAGGATGCTATTTACACCAATGAATCTACTGCTGCCAAACACCATTTTCTTTTCTTTTGTTTGTTTGTTTTGTTTTTTGGTCTTGACCTCTTAGCTTCTGTTTCAGTTGACTTGCTACTCTCTAGGCAGAAACATTGATCAGGAGGTTCTATTAAATTAGAATATAATTGAGGAAACATAGTTACAAAGGTGATGGGTTAGTCTAACATTAGTCAGGATACTGACCCAACTGCTGTAACAAGAGATGTAAAAATGCAGTGGCTTAAAAAGAACAAAGTTCATTTTTATCTTAGAAAGCCATTCAGGGCTGTTACAAGGGATTAAGGTCATCAAGCATCCATGCTTATTCTGTTTTAGCCTTTGCTTTTCTCAAATTGTGGCTTGAAGATTATGGTCTCAAGTCTTACCCACACCTGCAGGTGGGCCAGTGTGAAAGAAGGAAGGGGAGAGTTATACCATGGCTTTGAAGGCCATGACCCAAAAGTGGTTCAAATAATTTTGCTCATATCTCATTGGACAGAATCTACTGATACAGTTTTGGAAGACTGTAAAATATAGGGTTGACTGTATAGCTATATGTTCATGTAGAACTTGAATTACTACAGAAAAAGGTAAGATGATTAAATGTATGGTGTGGGGCAACTTGCAACATCTGTCACTGTCCTGAAGAGCCCCATTGCTTGAAGGTAAAGCTATATAAGTTTTCAGAAGAGACACAGATTATTTTTTTTTCCACTTTCTTGCTGTCTTGACCTATTTTTCCTAATCTGTCCCAAAATTTAGGAATTAAAGCCTATATATGCCAAGGATAATAATAATAGAAATGTGTCCTGGTAAACTCTTCTTTTTTGACTGTGTTATCTCTTCAAACACTACTGAGATTCTGATGAACACAAGGCTTAAAATAAATAATTAGACTCCTTTCTAGGGAAGATATTATTCTTATTGACATAATGCTCCTTTAGTACCTCCTATCAAATTAACGTTTTCTACTACTGGAAGATTATTTAAAAAATTAAATGATTATTAAAAATTTCACAAATGTCTAGGAACTCAGGTTTCAATTTTGACTTTGCAGGGGGCTACCTAAATGGTGTTGGCATTTACCATTGTAGGTCATAGGGTAGTAAGCAAAACATGTCTAAATCTTAATCCCCAGAATCTGTGAATATATTAGGTTACATGCAAAGGGGATTTAAGGTTGTAGATAAAATTAAAATTACTAATCAGTTGACCTTGAGATGCATTACCCAGTGGGCTCCATGTAATCATAAGAGCCCTTTTAAAGGATTAAAATCAGAGAGAAATTTGAAAGTGCTACACTGCTCACTTTGACAATAGAAATGAGCCAAGACAATCAACATGAGCCAAGAAATGCAGGTGGCTTTAACAAACAGTCACCATGAGTCAGCATCTTCTAGACAGCAATGGGTTTGTTGTGCTTCACAGCAGCAAGGAAACTGATTGTTTCCTAGAACTTCCAAAATGGACACAGCCCTGCTAACACCTTGATAGAAGCCCAGTAGATGCATTTGGATTTTTGGCCTCTGGAATTGACAAATAAATCCGTATTATTTTAAGCTACTAAAATTATGGCAATTTGTTAGAGCAGCTATAGAAAACTAACATCTGTAGTTATGTTATTTGTAGATTCATAGGTTTTACTAGATGACTCACATAATTCCTCTCAACAATACACAAAGAAAATCCAAACCCACTGCTGTGGAGTCAAATCCGACTCATGATGACCCCTTCTTGGGTTTCCGAGGTGGTATCACTATGGAAGTAGATTGCCCAATCTTCCTTCTGAGGAGCAGCTAGTGGGTTTGAACCACCAGACTTCTGGTTAACAATCAACAATATATTAACACTGATTACTTAATATATTATCTCATAATTCCTATGACTTTATAAAGAAAGTATTGTAGGAAAGCAAGGATGAAGCAAGTTGAATAACATCCTCAAATACACAGAGAGGGGATAAAATCACTGTCTTGGAGTCAATTTAACTCACAGCAACTCCTCCTTGGCTTCTGAGGCAGTATCTCTACAGAAGCAGATTGCCCAATCTTCCTTCCAAGGAGTGGTTGGTGGGTTTGAACCTTCAGCCTTGTAGTTAGCAGTCAAATGCCTTAGACACTATGCCAAAGTGGGAGAATGTATTCAAATATTGTTTAAAGCCTCTGACATTTTGCTTAAGATATGATCCTAAAAGAGACCTAAAAATAATTCCGATCCACGAAAAATCTTTTGAGGAGTGAAGAACAGGAGTTGGCAAAGTTTTGTCTAAAGGACCAAATAAAAAATACTTTAGGATTTGGAGACTACACATTCTCTGTTACAGTGCTCACCCCTGCCATTGTAACCTGAAAGGAGATAGACAATAAAGGAATTAGTGTGACCACATTGTGCTTGCTTGTGTTGGGGGAGGGAGGCGATTTGTTTACAAAAATAAGCAAAGAGCCACATTTACCCCATGGACATAGTTTGTAGACAATTGCTCTAGAATTCCCAAAAAACCCAAATGCACAACCACTGAGTCAATTCCGACTCATAGCGACCCTGTAGGACAGAGTTTCCATAGAGTTTCCAAGACTGTAAATCTTTAATGAAGAAAACTGCCTTATCTTTCTCCCATAGAGTGATGGGTTCAAATCACTAACCTTTTGGTTAACAGCCAAATGCCTTAACCACTGCACCATCAGGGCTCCTTGCTCTAGAATATAAAAGCTTAAATACAGGTGCTAAAGGGACAGGCAGGCTGCATCTTCCAACCCCCTCTAACCCCACAAGAGGAAGAAAGAATCATCATCAATAGCCCAAGGCCTATTCCTGCAAGGCCAGACATTCTGCCTCCTTCCAAGCCTTCCCTCAACCCTTACACCAACCATTCATCCCGCAGCACCCACCACCTCTCTGCTGGGTTTGATAATTCACTGCTGTGGCCACACAGAACTCATCGATTAAGGACTTTATTAGTGAGGCATGCACCTACAATTCAACTTCAGAAACCATGCTCAGTCTCTCTCAGCCCACCATCCCTCAGCCAACAGTCTCTTTCAGTCTCTCTCCCAGCAGCTTGTGTCTCTCAGTGTCTCTCTCTCAGCAGTGTGTGTCTCTCGGTGTCTCTTTCTCAACATGTGTCTCTCAGGAGTGCGTTTCTCTCAGCAGCCCGTCTTTCTCACCCAGAAGTCAGAGAGACTCTTTCTGCCTCTAGGAAGGCTCCTTTTGAGCCTGTCAGAGTGGCCAAACTAACCAATCCCAACATCAGAATTCTATACAACTGAGAGAGAGCGAACTTCCCAAAAAATTACTTTGTGCTGCTCCCAACAGAAATACCCCAGGGGGATAACTAACAATCAGGAGCTACTTGATTGCTCATGGCCAATTCCACCACGGAGTTCACAAAGACTTATGGCTAGAAAAGCCACACTATGTAATTCAGTACACTGCAACAGGGAATGCTATTAAATGGTTTAATTGTATGGAGATTATATTCAGAGGCAAAGAATATTAACAGGAGGCATAATTAATTATAGGTAATTAACAATAGAGGTGATGACAGGTCAGTGGCAGAATGCTCCCCTTCTGTGTAGGAGACTCTGCTTTGACTCCTAATCAATGTACCCCCTACACAGCCACCATCTGTCTGTCAGGGAAGGCTTGTTTGTTGCAATGATGCTGAACAGGTTTCAGTGGAGCTTTCAGACTAAGACAGACTAGGAAGAAAGACCAGATGATTGGCTTCTGAAAATGAGCCAGTAAAACTCTATGAGTCACAAAGCTCTGATCCACAACTGATCATGGGGATGTCACGGGGCTGGACAGCCTTTCATACTGATACGCATGGAGTATCCTGTGTCACAGCCCAACTGGACAGCAGCAAATAACAACTAACAATGTACTGTGTCCTGTGTCCTAGCACTTCTTGACTGACTATTCTCCTCCTCAAATGTTCTGCACACTCCCATATCTACATAGAAAACTTCCCCATCTCCAGTCAGTCTGCCATCAAATCTCATCTTCTCAGTGAACTTACTCTGATTAACCCATTTAAAATCTTAACATTTTCTATATCACTGCATGCCTGCTCCCCTTTCTACTATTCTACCCTTCTTTTTTCACAAGGCATTTATCACCTAATATACCGCATAAAGTGTGCTGGTGGCATGGTGGGTAAGGCATTTGGCTGCTAACCAGAAGTTTGGCAGTTCAAATCCACCAGCTGCTCTGCTGGAGGAAGATAAAACAATCTACTTAAATTAAGTTTTACGGCCTTAGAAACCCAATGAGTGTGGCTATGAATTGGAATCGACTCCACGGAAGTGTTTTTGTTGTTGCTGTTGTTCGTTTTAATATATCACATATTTATTTATTTTGTCTGTAGTTTAGTGCCAATCTTCCCCTGATGAAAAGGCTCTTTGCCTATTTTGTTCACTGATTCATCACAAATGCCGAAAGTAATACCTAATGCATAAGGAGACCTGGTGACACAGTGATTAAGTGCTTGGCTGCTAACTGAAAGGTTGGGGGGTCCATACTCACAAGTTGCTCCTCAAGATACACATGCAGCAGTCTGCTTCCATAAAGATCAAAGCCTTGGAAACCCACTGGGACGGTTCTATACTGCCTTGTTGTAAATTAGCTATGAGTTTGAATTGACTTGATGGCAATGGGTTTTTAGGTTTTGACATAGTACACACTGATAAATATTTGTTTAATCAATACTGTCCATAATGTATTTTCATTAAGTCAAATTTGTAAAGCCTTAATTTTCTTACACTTAAAATACACAGGTGACTACAAGACTTTATTTATATTAAATTTCATTTTTCATTGGGATATTGCATTTTCACTGCCTTGTTAAACACAAACAGAATTTCATTTATGCTACTGAATCTTCTCCTATGCAAATGGAGATGGGGGGTTTATTCCTATTTCCAATGTAGCTTTCCCTGAAGTTCCAAATATTTGCTACCATTCTCCCTCTGAGGTTCTCACATCACTGATCATAAAGCACTTTGAAAATATTTCAGAAACAAGTGGCTATTTAAATGCAAGCTCCAATATGATAATGGACTAAAGGAAAGGTATTGCAAGACACAAATGAAAGATAGAGCATGCTGGTGTTTATTCTAGAGCTGTATTGGGATTCCTATAATGATTAATGATGCAATAATATAATAAGAACTCAGTGGCCATGAGGCAGTGGCATTTGCAAATAAAGAATGAGATCGGAAAGTAATCAACAGCAACTCCAAACTTAGTTAAGGTTCCAAGTTATGCACCATTTTTTATATCATGTTAGTTCATTTCCTTTCATATTACTACCCTAAATCATTTTGCTCTAAGGAAGAAAGAACAGCTGAGTTGAGTATGAAGATTAACAGGCAGTATATCTATCCCTGTTTGCTAGGATGAGCACCTAAAGTTTGGAAAGCAGATCAGAACTTCTTGGGTTTGCAAATTGGACTGGAAAATTGCCCACAAACAGATTTTCCCCTAAACACACCTTCTACCCTGGTCATACAGGAACTAATGCAATGCTTCTTTTTAGTAAGCCAACTACAAGCTGTGAAGAGACCACAAGAATGTAAGTGGAAATCATAACAAATTGAGAGAAACTAAGCCTCCATAATTCTTTAATTAGGTTGAAAGCCTGATTACTTGAATAGGGGGCTATTTATTAGTTCAAACTAAACTTCTCTGGGTTTTTATATGTCTCTTTCATCAGCTGCTGTTGAGACTCTCAGACCTGCATTTCTAAGTGACTTCTTGAGGTCTCCATCTGGATGTCTTGCCGAAGGCCAGAGACACCATAAACCCATCATGTCCAGAATAGAACTTTGGAGTCACCTGTCTCTTAAAGTGCTTGTTAATAGAACTAGCCACATAGCTTTGATTCCCTCTTCTTTATCTTCCTTATCCAATCACCAAAATCACAAAATTCTATTTTCTCAGTGTCCTTCATATTTTGTTCATTCACACCTACACGATCATAATGCATGCCTTTATTATAACATTTCTACTTTGTCATTGTAATAGCCTTCTCACTGGTCGGCTGCTTTCATTCTCTCCAAGGCAACATCCTGCAGCCAGATTAATCTTCCTAAATTACAACTCTGACAATAACCTGCTCAAACACTTAACAGCTCTTCAATATGTAACAAATTAAGGATGAATTCCATATTTTATTTTTCCAAGCTTCCAACTTACTGCTGAACTTAAGTTTCCAACAATATCTACACGATGCTGTAAAACACAGAGCTGAAATTTTAGCTTTCTGATGTCAATATTTTTGCTCACAATACATCCTCTACCTGGAATGCACTCACTTAACACTTCTACCTGTGCAAACTCATCTGTTAATCTCATATGCAAATCTCTTGAAAACACAATCCTATTTTCCTTAAAACATTGCATCTTATTTTCATTGGAAGACGCTCTGGTGGGTACAGTGGTTAAATCATTCAGCTGCTAACCAAAAGGTTGGTAGTTTGAGTTCACCAGTTGCTCTGTAGGAAAAAGATTAATCAATTTGTTTCTGTAAACATTTACAGCCTCAGAAGCCCTATGGGGGAGCAGGTCTACTCTGTCCCATAGGGTTGCTATGAGTCAGAAGTAATTCAATGGCAGTGGGCTTGGTTTTGATTCATTTTCATTGAACATGCATAGTTCTCTGTTAAGGATTGTCTTATCTCCTCACCTTGCTCCCAGTCAGAGTAAGGAAGACTGGATCCTACAGTGAGAACATCATGAACAGCAGAGATACAACTGACATGACACATGTCAATATGTAATGTAAATGTTAAATAACCTTATTCATTGTAAGCTTTTGAGACTTTGGGGTTGTTGCTGCAGCATAACTTAGTGAAGTCTGATTAATACAGTGTTTACATGAAAAAAGTTTATCTCCCATTTTGTAGCTGCCATTTCATATTTATATGGTTTTAGTTTTCATAATGTCATTATTGTTATGTATTATTATCACCTTCTGAGAAGTGGAGCTATCCTCTCCCTCCCAAATTGTCCAAAGAATTAAGTAACCCTCCATCAATCCTGGTCAGTAGGGGAGAAACTATCCTCATATGCTGAAGACTGATTACCTTGCTGATAAGATGAAGAAAACTGGTGTGTTACTCAGCATAGTCTAGGCCATGTTACAGTAATAATTGATACCTCAATCTTCAGGGTTTAAAACAGCACATATTTATTTTTCACTCATCCATTATAGCAATGGCAGAGAAGCTGGTAGCTCTGTTTCATGTTTTCCATTCTCAGAGACCCAGGCTGACCCAGTAGCCTCTGTCTCTGTGGCAGAAGGTAAGGAATCTTCCTTTCAGAAATGGCATATGCCACTTTTTCTAACTTGTCATGGATTAAAGCAAAATCACGTGCCTATGTCTAGCTCTAAGCAGGCAGAAAAGTACAGTTCTATCATGTGTCTAAAAGTGAAATGAGACTTATTTCTTGAACATTCCTGATGACTACCATAGTGTAATTCTCATTGACCCACGGATTTTAATGGGCAAGTTTAATGTGTTAGAGTTTGGCCTCTTCCTCATTCAGCAAGTCCACCTGGGCAGTTTCTCTCTTAGCAAGAGGAAATCTGTGGGGCTATCTACTTGCTCTGCCTTTGCTTGAGGGAATAGTTCGGATGAAGAGAAGGGGGGGAAAAGAAAAAAAAAACCTCTAAGCTCTGTTATGTAATTCAACTTCACAAATGATAAAGCACATGTTTTGATCTCTACCCAACCTCAAAGTCTCTTTCTCTAAAGAGAATAAAGATTAGTAAATGAAATTCCTCAGAAATCCCAACATTTAAAGGTGCAACATCTTTCTGTGGTATTTTGCCAACAATTCATAACCTGAATTTGATCATGAGGAAACATCAGGCAGACCCAACTTGTGGACATTTTGCAAAATCACTGGCCAATCAAAAGTGTAGAGGTCAAAAAAGATAAAGACAGACTGAGAAATTCTTCCAGATTTAAAGAAGGTAAGGAGATGTGGAAATTAGAAGAAATGTGTGATTTTGGATTATATTTTGGATCCTTTAAAATAGAGATTGCTGGAACAATTGACAAACTTTGGAATAGTGTTATTCATTTCTTATTTTGATCATTGTGTTTACATAAAATGTTATCATTTGGAAATACTGGATAAAGGGTATATAGGAAATCATTGTTCTATTTTCATGACTTTTAGTATAAATTAGCTCAAAATGACAAGTTAACAAAAGAAAAAAACTAAAGAAGATAACACAATTTTGAGACTCAAAAACCTGAGCAGAAACACTCCTAATTTTGTTGCCAAACTTTGTCTTTCCAGACTCACTTTTGTTCATTTATTCAGAGTATTATCAAATCCCATATTTCCAAATCAAAACCCTAAGGATATTTCATAACTGGTTCTGTTAGGCCATCCCATTCTCTTCTCTATTTTCTTAGTATTTGTCCTAAGGAATAGACTGTATTTCTGAACTTTCTACTTATGCCAAGTCATATTATATTACTGAAATTTGTTTAAGAGGAAAAAAATTAGGTTGAAAGAAAAACATACTTTTTTATGTTGTTGTTATTATTGTTGTTAGTTGCTGTTCGGTCAGTTCTGATTCACAGTGATTCTATGGACAGTAGAAAGAAATATTGCCCTGCATTGGACCATCTTCACAATCATTTTTATGTTTGAGCCTATTGCTGCAGCCATGGTATTAACTCATCTTGCTGAGGCTCTTCCTTTATTTTGATGACCCTTTCCTTTACCAAGCATCATGTCCTTCTTCAGGGACTGGTCCCTTCTAAGAACATGTCCAAAGTACGTGAGGCAAAGTCTCACCATCCTTACTTCTAAGAAGCATTCTAGCTGTACTTCACTCTTCTGACAGTCCACGGCATATTCAATATTCAAAGGCATCAATTGTTTTATGATCAGTGATTGCAATACAAGTATACAATTTAAAATTGAAATGTGGTCTATGTGTCCCCAGAGAAAAAAAAAATACCTTTATTAGTTATTATAATGCCACTTAATCATTACATTGCAAATATTTGCTCTGAACTTTGTGACAGGCTCTATCTTGAAAATGATCACTCTTCTGACGAAACAATCAGTAATTAGAAAGCCATTCCTCAATGAACTTACTCCGATGTCTGTGCCATTGAAGGAGACCACAAGGTTGATGTGGTCTTTTTAAAGCAAAGAATGTCTCATGTTTCACCTTCCCCAGGGTGTTGCTCCCTTTCCATAATTTAGATTTCATGTATGATTCTTCCGTCTTCCTTCCTCATCACCATTCAAAGCAAGCATACTTCCTTAGTTAAATGGAAGAGAATCTGCTACTAGATTCTCTCACCACATCCAATAACCACTCATCCTGGAAACTTCATTGCCTCTTGCCTGAAATTTTGCCTTTCACTTGGCCTTCTTGGCTACATGTGACTGCACTCCCTGACTTCTCCTAAAAACATACCACACACACTCACAAAATGCCTATCTACAATACAGATATAATTATGTGGTTCCCATCCTTTAAAAAAAAAAAAACAATGTTTGCAATTTACATAAAGGGAAAAGTTCCAATCTCTTTGTGTGAATTTCAAAGCTTTGCATAGCCTAGAGTATTTCCAGCCCCCTCTCTTATCACTTTCCACAAAAATCTATTTTTTATTTGACACTGTCAAAATGTTCTACACTGTCATACTTCTCAAGATATGATGGTGCAATGATTAAGTGTCCAGCTGCTAATTGAAAGGTAAGTGGTTCTAACTCACCAACCACTCCACAGGAGAAAGAAGTGGCAATCTGCTTTGTAAAGATTACAGCCTTGGAAACCCTATAGGGCAGTTCAGTTTTGTCCTATAGGGATGCTGAATTGGAATTGACTCAGCGACAGTGGGTTTGGTTTGATTTGGTTGGCATGCCTCTGCCTAGTGCTGATTCCATTACCCGAAATCTCATCCACTCCTTTCACGTCAATTCGTTTCTTTATGCTAGAGACTTGCACATCGTATCTCCAGCACAATCCTCTGTGCTCAGCTCCAGACCCATATTTTCAGGTGTTTACTGGTCATCTTCATTGTGATATCCTACTTTAGTTTAGATCTTAACAGACCACAGACAAATTTGTCACCTTCTGTACTAGCCAAACCCATGCATTTTCTTTTGTTCTCTAACTCAATGAATGGAACTGCTTTGCATTATTCATTTAACCAAGTCTCTTTTTTTTTTCTTGCCCACTTAAAACACATACAATCAACTGTTCAAAACCTAATTGACAACCTAATAATCCCTTGAATTCATTCAATTCTTTTTAGTCTACCGTAATACCCTAAAAGGCCGTCATCTTGTCTCAGCTGGATTATCATAGCAGCCTCCAAACAACAGCTCAAAATCTCTCTCCTGGACCTACTCAGTACATCTCAATTTCCACACTGTGTGACCTAACACAAACCTCTCAACACAGACTTTCAAACCAATTTACAGTCTGGTTTATGTTTAGCTCTCAAGCTTAATTTCTTCTCATCTTCTCACTTTCCATCCATATTCTGAGCGTACAAAATTTTCACTTCCTCAAATATGCTACACTTTTGCTGTAGCCTGTAAAATGGTCCTTAATAATATCTTCCTGATATTTATGTTCTTGTGTAATTCCTTCCTCCTGGGTGTCAGTTTGACCCAGTGACTCACTTCTAACAGAGAATATGGCAAAAGTGATAGTGTCACCTCCAAAATTAGATTACAGAAAGACTCTGGCTTTCACCTTGTTTGCCCTGTCTTACTCTTCTGCTTGTTAGCTCTCACGGAAGCCAGCTTCAATACTGTGAGTGATCCTATGGAGAGGCACATGTGGCAAGGAACTGATTCTTATGGTCAACAGCCAGACAAAGCAGAGAGAAACTGAGAGTTCAGTTTCTCAGGATTCAGAGAGAAACTGAACCCTGCCAAAAACCTTGGGAATGACTTGGAAGGGGATCCTTTCCCAGCTGAGATTTGAGATGATTGCTCAAATGATAAATATTTTTGTTTATTTATTTTTTAGCCACTAAATGTTGAGGTAATTTGCTACACAACAGATAACTAATATGTCACTTATCGTACTCAAACTTTGCCCAGCATGTTCCTTCTGCCTGGAACATTTTACGTTCTCTATTTCCTCATTCCTTTTGCCTTCCTTGTTGCTTCTTCCTCCACTTCCTCTTCCTTTTTCACCTTCATTCTACCTATTACTCTTTGTGTATCACTTTCTCTACAGTCTTATCCATCTCCTTAAATGTAGGCTAGGAGCCATTCTTCTGTAGTTTTCCAAATATAGATTTATCTGCATCCTTACTAGACCATAAGCTCAATATTTTTTGCAGCTATATCACCACTCCTACAGCATAGTCTAAACCTAAAACCAAATTCACTGCCATCAAGTTGATTCTGATTCATAATAACCCCACTTGGGTTTCTAAGGGTGTAAAACTTTACAGAAGCAGAGTGCCTCATCTTTCTTTCACAGAGCAGCTGGTGTGTTTGAACCACTGACTTTTTGGCTAGCAGCCACATGCCTTAACCACTACACCACCAGCATACCTTATTTTATTTTGTTTCACTTTACTGCTTTATATGCTTTATTGCACCTCACAGATATCTCATGTTTTACAAATCGAAGTTGTGTGGAAACTTGGCATCTATGGCCACCATTTTTCCAACAGCATATGCTTACTTTATGTCTCTGTGTCACATTTTGGTAATTCTCATAATATTTCAAACTTTTTCATAATGCTATTGTACACTTAATAGACTACAGTATAGGGTAAACATAACTTTTTTATGCATTGGAAAAAAAAATGTGTGACCTGCTTTATTACAATATTAACTTTTTGCTGTGGTCTGGAACTAAATGTATAATATCTCCAAGGTACACCTGTACTTTTGTTGTTTTATTGTAAATAAATGTGTAAACTCATTGTCATTGAGTCTATTCCTACCCATAGTGACACCACAGAAAAGAGTAGAACTGCCCCACAGGGTTTCCAAGGCTGTAATCTTTACAGAAGCAGACTGCCTCAGCTTTCTCCCACAGAACAGCAGGTGGGTTCGAACTGCCCACAATTTGGTTAGCCACCAAATGCTTGACTACTGCACCACCAGGGCTTCTTATAAATGTGTAAGGTACTGTCTAAAATTATTTTTCAACAGTAACTAAATAATTCCCAAAAACCACGCTCACTGCCATCAAGTTGGATCCAACTCATAGCGACCCTTCCTTGGGTTTCTGAGATGGTATCACTATGGAAGGAGATTGCCCAATCTTTCTTCTAAGGAGTAGCTGGTGAGTTTGAATTGCCAGACTTCTGGTTAGCAGTCAAATCCCTTAGACACTACACCACCAGGGCTCTTAACTAATTTATTAGCCATGATAAAAGGTATAAGTTTTAATATATAGAAAAATACAATTATTTTATAAGAAATATTTCCCAGGTCATTGACTTCTGGTAAGAAGGAGGAATGGGCAGACAAGCTACACAAACCCTCTTCAACAAAGAAAAGAGAAACCAATTGACAGAGATACAGAAGATAATCCTGGAGCCTTGAGCTTTGAAAGGAAGTATATAGAAGTGGATTAGGCACCAACTAGTGGAAAAACCTGAATGAAAACAGTGAGTATGGAGATGGTCAGAGCAGTGGATTGTCAGCTACTCTGACAGGACCAATAGCCTGAATATTTCCAAGTGGTGTTGGGACCTGAGAATTGACTTAAAGATCAGCTCTTGTTGCCAAGGGCTTCAGGGATGACTGCACTGGTGGCTTTTTACTAGGAAGGGAAACAGCAAGGAGGGAGACAACCTGAGCTGTGGACTTTCTGCTGTCCAGAGGGTGCAGCCATCTCAATTGTTTACAAGTGGCAGCCATTTTGGATGTTTAAAGTGACTGAAGGTGCAGCCATTTTGAATCTTTACAAACGGTGGCCATTTTGGATTTTAAAGTGACAGCATTCTTATTCCGATTCCAGGGACCTAAAAGTAAGCTCCACTTGCCAAGGACAGCAGGGACATATGGGAAGCTGACAACAGGAAAGGAGACAGGTGCTGAATGTATAAGTGCTGCCAACTACTGAATAGAGGAGCACAGTACCCTGCTTACTTAGATAAAATCCAAAGAAAACAAAAATCATGGGCAAGTCACTTGAAAATACAGTCACCAATTAAATATAAACACAAAAACATCATAATTCCTCAGAGACAACATAGCATCACAGTGTGCACAAAGAAGCAAGATAAAACAGGAGCAATAAGGGACCAGGATACAGACCCAAAACACATCTTTGAGGAACACACAACATTGGAACTCCCTGATAAGGAATTCAAAGCAATTATATTTAGGTATCTTCAATGATTTGAGAGAGAGATCAAGGAAAATACTGACAAAATTGAGGAAAACCCTAGAAAATTTTCAAAAGGTAATACAAGAACAAAATGACTAGATAAATGAAAAATTAGAAATGATACAAAAGCTACACATTAAATCCAAAATATTAATACTAAATTTTCAGAAATAGATAGGACATTGAATGGGCAAAGGAGAAGAATTGAATCAATGGAAGACAAAATGAGTGAGATTGAAAGCAAATATCTCAATACTTCTTTAGAAAGTGATCAATCAGAAAAAAAGATAAAAGCAAAATGAAGAAAGGCTAAGGTTCATGTGGGATACCATCAAAGGGAATAACCTACATGTAATCAGAATTCCAGAAGAGGAAGAGAAAAAGAAAACCACAGAAAAAATTCTCAAAGATTTGTTGGAAGAGAATTTTCCTGATAGGATGAAAAATGAGAATATATTCATTCAAGAAGTCCAATGAACCCCAAACAGGATAGACACCCCCCCAAAAAAAATCACCAAGACATATCATCATCAAACTCACCAAAACCAAAGACAAAGAAAGAATCCTGAAAGCAGCATGGGAAAAATGAAAAGCTACCTACAAGGGGCAACCAATAAGACTAAGTGTAGATTTCTTGGCAGAAACCATGCAGGCAAGAAGACAATGGGATGGTATATATAAAACCCTGAAAGAGAAAATTTCCAAACAAGAATTATGTACCCAGCCAAATTGTCCCTCAAATATGATGGTGAAATTAGGGCATTTCCAGATAAGCTGAAATTAAGGGAACTTGTTAAAACCAAACCAAGCTCACAAGAGATGCTAAAGGGAGTCCTTTGGACAGAGAACCAACAACAGCAAACAATAACTGACCATTAACAGACATAAAGACATAATCCAGAAACCAACCTAGCTATGGAAGAATCCAAAGTAAATAAGCCTACAAGATTGTAAATGAACCAGAGACATCAATTGACAAATGAGGACAACTACAAACCAAAAAAGAGAGAAAAAGTTGTGTAGTTACAGAATTTCTAAATGATAGAGAAGTCAAGACAACTATAAGATAGAACAGACTGTTCTAAACTTGGGAAGAAAACTATAAATCACAGGGTAACCTCAAAGAAAAATGATAAACCTTCACATCAAAATAAAAAAGAGGACCAGCACAAATATTTAGCAAATACTAAAACAATAGCAACGAAGGAAGTGATAACATGATTCATAAACAAAATGAGCTCAGCATAGAAAATTATATGGAGCAAAGAAATCAACACCACAAAAAAGCACATAATAAAATGACAGCAACATGTTCATACTTGTCAATAATTACATATCTGGCAAGGAACTTATTGCTAATATTTATAGAAAACTCTAGTGCTTCAACAGCAAAGCAATTAACAATCCAATTGAAAAATGGGCAGAAGACATGAATAGACACTTCACCAAGAAGGATATCCAGGTGTCCAGCAAATACACAAAGAGACGCTCACAATCATTGGCCTTCAGAGAGATGCAAATCAAAACAACAATGAGATACCATCTCACCCTAGCACTGATGGCAAAGTTTAATGAGACGGAAAATAACAAATGCTGGAGGGGATATGGAGAGATTGGGACTCTCATACACTGCTAGTGGAACTGTGAGGTGATACAAACACTGTGGAAATCAGTATGGCAATTCCTTATAAAGCTGGAATTGGAGATACCATTTGACCCAGCAATCCCATTACTAGGTATATATTGGGAGGTGAGAGCCAGCACAGGAACAGATATATGCACACCCATGTTCATCATAGTATTTACTATAGCAAAAAGATGGAAACAACCTATGTGTCCATCAATGGAAGAGTGGATGACCAAACTATGGTACATACACTTAATGGAATGATATGCAGCACTAAAGAATAATATAGAGTCTGCAAAACACCACATAACATGAATGAACTTGGAGGACATTATCCTGAGTGAAATAAGTCAATCACAGAAGGACAAATACAGTGTTAGTTTGTTGTTGTGGAGGGTCAAGGAAAGGTTTATATATGGAGGGAAACTTTCTTTGTTGGTTGCTTGGGGTGGGAAGGGTGGGGAGGGAAGGCTGCAAAAAAAAAAAAAAGCATTGACCCATGTCACTTTAGTTTTGTGTATTTCACTGTACATAAATTATATTTCAATAAAATGCATTAAAAAAAAGAAAGAAACATTTCCCAGGTTATTACCTGCTTTATACTAATGGAGCAATTTGGGAATATAATGGAAAGAAGAAACTTCTTTTTATTTGTAAGTGGATTTAATTCCCAGGTACTTAAAATATGTTTTGTCTTCATCTCCACAAAAGCCAAAATTGGACTGCCTAGATTGGGTCATCTACTTCCGTAGTGGTGGTGGTGGTGCTGTTGTTACATGCCGTCGAGTCAGACCCGACTCATAGTGACTCCTTCTTGGGTTTCCGAGGCAGTATCACTACAGAAGTAGATTGTCAAGGAGGGGTCGCTATGAGTCAAAGATGACACAACGGCACATAACGGCAACAACAACAGTTTGTTACTCCTCTCTCTTTCTGGGCATTTGGCACATCGAAAGGCCAGAGGGTGACCTACATCAAAGGTCCTTTATCATAAAAGAGATTTGCACCTGGATAAAGCCTGAAAGTCTCTCTGGGGTATTTATTTATCATTGGTCATTTATTCCAAAATCAAACATGTCCAAACTCACTCAAATATAAATCTAAACTAGGTATCAATTGTTCGAATATCGAAAAGCAAGCAGATGATGTTTTTTTGTTTTTTTTTTTGTTTTTTGTGGTTTATGTGTTTGTGTATGTGTATGTGTGTGTGTGTGTGATTTGGGTGAAAATTTACAGAGCAAATTGGTTTTCCATTCAACTATCTATACACCTAAGAACTCTTTATTCACACTATGATTAAAACTGAAGCAGCCTCCGGATAGTGGCACAGTGGTTAAGTGTTTGACTGCTAATCAAAAGGTCAGCAGTCTGAACCCAAGCTGCTCCATGGGAGAAAACTGGTGCAGTCTGCTTCCATAAATATTGCAGCCTTCAAAACCCTAGAAGTCAGTTCTACTCACCCTATAGTATTAGTAAGAGTTGGAATCAACTCGAGTTTGGTTTGGATGAAAGTTGTCCATGCTGAATCATTCAGGAACATGTGAGTCAAGCTTTATAATCAATATATTTTAATATAATATAAT
>NW_006921838.1:1957438-1968972 GCF_000298275.1 Orycteropus afer afer
TTTTTTTTTTTCAAATTTTCAAATCATTATTAAATCAGTGCCTGGCACACAGTGGACAATCATTGATGGATTGAGTTGCTGACTGTGTCTGAGTAAACATTCACACCTTAAAACCTTACTCTACTAAGATCTTCCCATTCTAAAGAGAAGCATTTTACTTGCCTGTGGCTCATTCAACCTTGGCTGCATAATTAAAATCATCTAGTGAATTTAAAAAAAAAAAGAAAAGAAAAAGAAAAAGACCCTTCCCCCAACCAAACAACCCAGAAAAGTCTCAAGGGCCAAATGTTAGTATGCATGAGAGTAATCTTGGAGTGTTTGTTAAAATTCTGATTCTTTGATAGCAAGACACCATGACTCATTACATCATAGGTGGGACCTAAGAAACTGCATTTTAAAAAGAATCCACCAGGTTGTAATCACAAGAGTTCACTGTGAAATGGCACTGCCGGATTTAGACTCTTGAGCATACACTAAATACGGTTAAGCCCAGATTAAACACTTACAGATCAATAACAGTTTGGAGATATCTTCACAAAAGTCATGAACCAATTACATCTGGGGAAAGAATCTGTTCCTGAAAAGAATGTAGTTTTAGTTGAAAATAAAGTCTTTAAACAGACATCTATTGAGTGTCCCATACATGTCAAGAATTGATAGCTGGGTTTGCCTATACTGATTTAATAATTATTTCATGCTTTCTTGGTGGTTTTCTTTTGGTTTTATTCTACCAATCTCCTTGAGGTAACTCATGGCTAGAACCGGGTATTTGGGAATTATACATAAATTTTAGTCCCAGCATTGTTACTTTCTAATTTACTTAACCACCTGCCCATACATGCTCGTCATCTATAAAATATGCATACAAACACATTTAACCCATAGGGCTAATTTGAGATCCTTCACGGGAAATGCTTATCATAGTGCTAGCACATAATAAACACTCTACACATATTTTTCAAGAGCTATTTCTTTATATGCTGTGTATGTGCTTGAACAATTTCTCTCAGAAAGATCAGCACAAGGCTGGTCCCCATAAGGCGGAGGTTAAAGATGACCCAAATGTTCAAACTGCCTTGCCACTCCATCATTTCAGACATTAACTCCTCCTCTTCTTCCCAGTAATTCCCCCATCTTAAGGTTCTGTATTTTGCTGTAACACCTCATAGAACTCACAGACACCCAAAGGATCATCTCACGTAGTAGTGGTGGAGGCTGGCAGGCTGGAGGACCCTCCCAATTCTCAGGGTTTGATGGACCTCTATCAGCAGAGCAGATGATGGCTGTTGTCCCAAATCCAGGGGTGAGATAAGGATGAGACAAAACACAAAACCTGAGCAAGAGGAGGGCAAACCTTCCCAGGAGATTCGTAGGTATACCCTCAAGGAAGCTAAGGGTGGTGATTTGAATTATACCCTCCAGCAAGGCAGGACTCACTCTGCATTCCGCCTGTGTTGCTCTAACAACAATAACTTAACTGGATGGCTTTAACAATCAGCAACTCAGGGAAAATCCCATCACAGAGCCAGTCATTATAGGGAACGACTACTACCAGCTGCCCAGGCAAGTTGATACCTGACCTTAACTACCACACCACCCCAAACAGGCATGGATAATAGGATTTACAATACATCACAGAATGGAGGGCAGTAGCTAGAAGGGCCGCATCAAGCAATTCGCCACAGTATGTTACGTTCTATCTAGATATTATAGGTATTTAGGTATATAATATTACAGGTATTTACTAAATACTTACTAATTTCACAGGAGTGAAAAGAATAAATATTTGTATAATGTCTACTGGACATCAAACATTGTGCCACTGCTTTGTACTGATTATCTCATTTACTTCTCACAACAAACTAGGAGAGCAGACAGAGAAGGAAACCAAAGCTGAGAAAGACTAGATAACTTGACCAGGGTCACATTCTTAAGAAAAGGCAGAACTGAGATTTTTACTGAGGGTAGACTTCAATACCAATATTCTTTCTGCTGTACTACACAGTAGGAGCTCTGATGGGGTAGTGCCTAAGGCATTTCACTACTAAGCAGAAGGCTGGCGGTTCAAACCCACCAGCCACTCCTTGGAAGGAAGATGGGGCAATCTACTTCCGCAGACACACTGCCTTGGAAACCCAAGGAAGGTTCACTATGAGTCAGGACCTTTATATCAGGTGTCACAAAGAGTCTATGCCAGGACACACATTTGGTGAGCCCACCCACGCCTGCTTCTGGCTATTATTTCCGTATCAACAGTTTACTGTTTTCTCTGATTCTCTAACATTCTGAGTGTAGATCTTTGCAGTGTAATCCTTGCAATAGGCCTTTGCCCTTTGCCCTAGTTTCAGGCCAGCTCTGAACACTGGAAAAACCACCATTTTGTCCTCTAGGGTGATCCCCTTGGAAACTCCTGCCACTTTCCCCCTATGATACCATTCCATAGTCTCCTTGAGAACTCAGGCCATCTCCTCCCCACTAAGTGAACCTTAAAATTTGACCCATGACTAACACAATGGACTGCTTAGTTTCATGCTGAAACCCTGGTAAAGGCAGCTGCCCATAGTTCCTTGTTTGCTCTTTCTTACTCTCCCATTGAAGTTGACTTGCATTTGGTCATACTCCCATGTGGCCCTGTCTAGAATGTTCTATACCTCTCTGAAGTCTGTGACTATAATACACTTAGTTACTTTCATAGGAGCTCTGGTAGCATAGTGTCTAAGGCACTTGACTGCTAACCAGAAGGCTGGCAGTTCAAACCCACCAGCCACTCCTCAGAAGGAAGGTTGGGCAATCTACTTCTGTAGTGATACTGCCTCGGAAACCCAAGGAGGGGTCGCTATGAGTTGGGTCTGACTCAACAACACATAACAACAACAACAACAGTTACTTTCATGGCTTCCCTGTCTCCCAAATTGCACTGACTTACTATTCCACAAATTTGTTAAAACATCTTATGGAGTAAGGAAGGAGCACTGGGCAGGGAGAAGGGGTACAAACTCTTAAGCACTCGATTGCTAACTGAAAAATTAACAGAACCCATGCAGCACCTTTGTGAGAGAAAAACCTAGTGATTTGCTGCTGTAAAGATTATAGCCAAGAAAACCTTATGGAACAGTTTTACTCTGTCACGTGGAGTCTCTATGAGTTGGAATTGACTCAACAGCATCTAGTAAAAGAAACATAGAGTAAGGAGACCACAAAGTCAAGAGGACATGCCCACTGGCCTTCTCCCCGACTTTGTCTGCATTTAAATTAGGCAGGAACCCACAGTTCTCTACCCAATTAATCCAGGCTCATTTAAGGCTGACTATGGTATAGTGAAGTCTGAGGGATGGTCAAGGTGCCGTATGATGGACTTGGGAGGTTTCTTGACTACGGATCCCTGGCAGAGCTGGAGGGAACAGGGAAGAGAGAAGAGATAGGAGATGAACTTGACTCTCTCTGAGCCACCATATCCTATGACTCCAAAACTTAATTCACACTTGCCTTCCAGGCTGAAATAAAGGTATGTTTGTCAATGTAGAAAGATAAAATACGTTTTATTAAACAGTTTATTAACTTAGTTGATAATTTTCAACTTTTTAGACATATCCCATGTGACCTTGTGTTAGTATTCTTACTCAGAGCCCAAAAAATATAAATATCATATACTGATTGTTTGACTTAATGAAGAAAATTATTTATTTCAGATATGCCTTGTGAGCAAGATCATACACATACCATATAGATGTTTACCAATTATGGTTACCCTACTTAAAAAAAAAAAAAAAAAAGATTTAAAGTGATTTATATTGAAAGACCATAGGAAATCAGACAATTAAAATTGGAGAAAGTTCAGGCACAAAAACAAAAGGGAAAAGAAATATGAAAATGAGGCTAACAGACTTCATAAACAGCAGCAAAGAGCACATACAATTAAATAGACTTTGATCTATTTATACAGAGACTCTTGAAAGTGCTTAAGTTTTAGCCCTGCAACTCTTGTCATCTAGAGAACTATATTAAGTAGAAATCTTTCCACACTGCAAATACCTCATAGACTGAAGCTGTGAAACCTCCTTTGTGGTTTCACTAGTATTATTGGAAATGAAATTCTCTTCACCTAAAATTTTTTCAGAGAAAAAGGAAGATCAGCCAGCAAACAAATGGCGCCAGGTAAGTCCCATGTTTGGGAAGAAGGCTTCTCTGCTTCTTAAAATCAGCTTTCACACAGTATCCACGTGTGGATGTAGACAAGGCTAACATCTCAACCACAAAATGGAGAAGCCCAATGTACCCCTAGAACAAACACTGTCACCGCCATCAAGTTGATTCTGACTCAAATGACCCTGTAGGATAGAATAGAACTGCTTCATAGGGTTTCGAAGACTATAAATCTTTACAGAAGCAGACTGCTTCATCTTTCTCCAGCAGACCTGCTAGTAGGTCCAAACATCCAATGTTTTGTTTAGCAGCCAAGTGTTTTAACTTCTGTGCCACCAGAGCTCCTATCTACCATAGAGGTAATTAAAAATTAATTTTCCTTTATTTTTCTACTCTGACACACATGGGGTTGCCATTAGTCAAAACTGATTGGACAACAGCTAACAACAACACATATTATGTTTCCAAAATACTCTTTACAATTAGCATTAAAAGAAATAAATAGCAGTTAAAATTACTTTTCCTAGTTCTGTAAAATTTTAAATGTTTGTTTTTGAGAACTCTGATAAATATTTTCCCTTTGGAAGATTAGTGATAGAAGAGTTGGAATAGGGTACAGGTGATGTTCGTATATTTATTTATTTATTCATCCATCAAATGTTCTTCAAATGAGTATCTATCATATGCTGAACAGAGCCATAGGTGCTGAGTGACAATAGTGAGTGCTTCAGATTTGATTCCACACTCTTAGAGTTTATAATGTAGAGAGAGGTCAAAATTTTTCTGTAAAGAACTAGGTAGTAAATATTTTAGTCTGCGTAGGCCCAAAGGTAAAATAATGGCTATCATATGTGTACTTACATAGCCAGGTAGAAAGCAAATTTCCATTCATTTGGAATTGGCATAGCCATACAAAAACAAGTAAGAGAGCCAGACTTGGTACACTGTTATGTTTTGTTGTATAAATAAATTTTGTGTGTAAATTATCATCCTTCAGCAGGAATTCTGGGCTTCATATGTGTTAGCAAAAGTTGAGCCTTGACTAAATTTTATCAAGATGTATTCATTCATTCATTCGTTCTTCTAATAGTTCATGACATGCTATATTGTACAAGGCTTATATAGAGTTCAATGTTTAGTGCATCATTCTGCATTTCATTTTAATAGTAATTTAATAATAATTATCATATAACAAATAGTATGCCCACATACATGTTATCTCAAGTAATCCACACATGAGGAGTATATGCCCCAAACTGAAGCCAAGAAAACTAGAGTACACCTTAGAGACATTTTGATTGACACCTAAGACATGTTTTTAAGCACAGTCTTGTGTGGCTTTCTTGGTCACTTTTCATAGGATGCAAGAGTAGGTGGGAGGAGCAAGTTTTGTATATACCCACCCAGATATCAATCCATCCATCCATCCATCCATTTATCCATATGCCCATGCATTCATTCATCCATATTCATTGAGAACTTACTATGTATTTAGAATGAGGAAAAGACACATGCCTAGCCATATGAAAAAAAAAAAAAAAAAACTTAACAATGGATAACTTTCTGTCTTGAAAAGCAAAGTAACAGATTTTCTCAAGAAAAGACTTGAAAAAATAAGAAGTTGGAATACTTGAAATTTGAGTGATAATTTACATCCCACTGGGTTTGTTACTTATTTACTTAGAAGCTGGTCATCTCACCTCATCTACTGATATCTTGCAAACAAACAAACAAAAAGAAAAACTGATAAATAATCCCTGTGCAGTGTTCTTGGCACCGACTCCTACCAGTTAAGCATCTTTCTCCACAGAATGATTTTTAAATACGTATTCATGTTCAACTTAATTCAAACAATTCCCTGAAATAAATTTGTGACAGCTCTGGCCCCATTCAGTTCCTGTGGCTCTTGCAGTAGGCTCTCCTTCCTTAGCACAATGGAAAATATCTCTGCACAGACTGGAGAAATACAACTGGGGAGTTTTCTCTTTTAAAAAATGAATATTAAGTTAATCAGTGTAAAAGCTGATCTGTAATAAAAGTCAAAGTTTATTTTTAACTTTTAGGTGCCAAGCCCTGTGTTAGATGTTTATTACTCCATTTAAATCTTCACAACTACTTTATGACATAGTTACACTTATTGTTCCCACTTTACAGATAAAGAAGTTGAGACTTTGGATTTAAGTTATTTCCTTTCTAGTACATGGAAGAGGTAAGACTCAAGTTGTTGTTGTTGTTATGTGCCGTCGAGTCAGCACCAACTCATAGCGACCCCTCCTTGGGTTTCCGAGGCAGTATCACTATGTAAGTAGGATTGTCCAACCTTCCTTCCGAGGAGTGGCTGGTCCACCAGCCTTCTGGTTAGCAGTCAAGTGCCTTAGCCACTATGCTACCAGAGCTCCTAAGCTCCTAAGACTCAAGTAGCAATTGTAAATCCTACCTCACTATAATGCTATATATATATATATATACCTAAATATAAATTCACCAACCATAGAGCTTTTAACTACCTCACTATAGAGTTGTTTGTGTAGGTTCTGCTGTGAGGAATATTCTTTCTCCATGAAGAAACAAGAAAAAAGAAATCATAGCAATAGCTTGAGCAAATGTATCATATGGAAAGATAAACACCAGTGTTTAATGTTAGTTATCTGGGATATATGGGTAAGATAAGTGTCATGTTTATATCTTTAGATCACGTTGATCCTTCTCTTAATAAAAGTATATATTAAATTTATAATTAAAAATAAGAAAAAAAAAGAAGAATTAAAAAGAAAGAAAAAAGGAAGAGTGGGAGGAAGGAGGAAAGGAAAGAGTGAGGGAGAGAAGGTAGCAAAGAAAGAAAAAAGATAAATTAATTGGATTAAGCTTGTTGGAATTTTCAAAACTGACAATGAAATACATTTGAGAAAAAAGACAGTATTTGAAAATATAGATTGAATTGAATAAATAAAAGAATTTGTCATTTTTATGTTTATTATTTTTCTAAAAACAGTCATGTGTTGGAATTAGTTACCTTAGAGCTCTAGTAGCATAGTGCCTCAGGCACTTGACTGCTAACCAGAAGGCTGGCAGTTCAAACCCACCAGCCACTCCTCGGATGCAAGGTTGGGCAATCTACTTCTGTAGCGATACTGCCTCAGCAACCCAAGGAAGGGTCCGACTCGGCATACAAAAACAACAACAGCAACAGTGACAGAATAAACATATTTTGGGAATTCCTTATTTTCATTCTTTAACCTATCTATGACCATCTTAAAATATTATTTTCGCCATTGGTTTCTCTGGAAAAATCCAGGAGCCTGGTCAGAAGATTAAACAATATTGTTATGGCTGGTGGCGAAGCTCTTCATTCTGCCACACTCTGTTCTACTTCCTCTGCTCCAGGAGAGATACAAGAGAGAGGAAATCTTGCCTGGCCATGTACCAAATTCAACTTCTTGTCTTCAGAAAAGGCATATGACTGCCTCGTTCTCAAATAGTTCCACTGAAGGGAAATCATAACTCTCTTTACTTCTGCCTCCCAGATCTTGTCTATGTGAAGTGTAAAATGTGAGTAACTACTAAGTGACAGTATGATTGCCATTTAAAACTATTCTTGTGACAAAAATGTATAGTTTAGAACTGATTTGTATGAATGTACATATATGATGTTATTATTAGTCTGAGAAATAAATTTAGTTTTTCTTACTGTGGTAGCTTGGGTATTGCTGTCATGCTAGAAATTAGGCCACTGTTTTTTCACATACCAGCAGGCTCAACCATGGTGGATAGGTTTCAGTAGAGATTCTAGACTGAGGTAAAATAAGAAGAAGGACTTGATGTCCACTTCTGGAAAAAAAAAAAAAAAAAATGGCCAGTGAGGATCTTATGAATAGCGGTGAAACACTATCTGATAGAGTCCTGGGAAATGTTATGGATAGCAATGAAACAGTGTCTGATACAGTGCCAGAAGATGAGTCCCTCAGGTTGGAAGGCACTCAGAATACAGCTGGGGAAGAGCTGCCTCCTCAAATAGAGTTGATCTTAATGGTATGGATGGAGTAAAACTTTTAGACCTATACTTGGTGATGTGGCATGACACAAAAAGAAACAGCTGCAAAAATACTTTAATAATCAGAATATTGAATGTATAAATTATGAATCTAGGAAAACTGAAAGCTGTCAAAAATGAAATGGAACACAAACAGATCAATAACCCAGCCATTAATGAGCTGAAATGGACTTGTATTGCCCATTTTGAATCAGGCAATCATATTTTACTATGCCGAGAATGACCAATTGAAGCGGTATAGTGTTGTATTCATTGTCAAAAAGAATATATCAAGATCTATCCTGAAGTACAATGCTGTCAGTGACAGGATAAAATCCATATGACTATAAAAAGAACAGTTACTATGAGTATTTTTCAAATATATGCACCAACCACTTAAGACAAAGATGAAGATATTAAGGATTTTTACCAAATCTTGCAGTCTGGAGTAGATCAAACATGCAATCAAGATGCATTGATAATTACTGGTTGTTGGGATGTGAAAGATGGAAAAAAAGAAGGAACATCAGAAGTAGGAAAGTATGGCCTTGCTGAAATAAATGAGGCCAGAGACCACATGATTAATTTTCTAAATAATTTTGTAAGACCAATGACTTTATTGCAAATACCTTTTTTCAACAACATAAACAGCGACTATACACAGTGACCACACCAGATGGAATACACCAGAATCAAATCTATCGTTTTTGTGGAAAGAGACAATGGAGAAGCTCAGTGTCATCAGTCAGAACAAGGCCAGGGACTGATTGTGGAACAGACCATGAACTTTCATGTGCAAGTTCTTGTTGAAGCTGAAAAAATTAAAACAAGTTTACAAGACCCAGAATATGACCTTCAGTATATCCCATCTGAATTTGAAAACCATTTGAAGAACAGATTTGATTAATTGAACACCAATGACCAAAGACCAGATGAGTTGTGTGATGACATCCAGGACATCATACATGAAGAAAGCAAAACATCAGTAAAAAGACAGAAAAGGAAGGAAAGAACACAATGACTGTCAGAAGAGTGCTCTGAAACTTGTTCTTGAATGGAAGGTATTTAAAGCTAATGGAAGAAATGATGAAGTAAAAGCTCTGAACAGAAGATTTCAAAGGGTGGCATGAGAAGACAAAGTAAAGTATTGTAATGAAATGTGCAAACACCTGGAAAAAAAAATCAGAGGGAACAACATGCTCAGCATTTCTTAAGCTGAAAGAACTGAAGGAAAAATTAAAGCCTCAAGTTGCAATACTGAAAGATTCCATAGACAAAACATTGGATGTTGATGGAAGCAGCAAAAGAAGATGAAAGGTATGCAGTCACTGTACCAAAAACAATCGGTCGATGTTCAACTATTCCAGAAGGCAGCATGTGATTAAGAACTGATGGCATTGAAGGAAAAAGTCCACGTTGCACTGAAGGAATTGTTAAAAAAAAAAAAAAAAGGCTCCGGGAATTGACAGAACGCCCACTGAGTAGTTTCAATAAATGGATGCAGTACCGGAGGTGCTCCCTTGTTTATGCCAAGAAATTTGGAAGATAGCTACCTGGCCAGTGGTCTGGAAGAGATGGATATTGTGACCATTCCAAAGAAAAGTGATCTATAATAATGCAGAAAATATCAAACAATATCATTAATATCACACAAAAGTAAAATTTTGCTGAAGATAATTCAAAACCTGTTGAAGCAGTATGTTGATAGGGATTAGGAGAAATCCAAGCCACATTCAGAAGAGGGTGTGGATGAGCAGTATCATTACTGATGTCAGAGGGATCTTGGCTGAAAGCAGAGAATACCATGGAAATGTTTACCTAAATTTTATGGACTACGCAAAGGAATTCAACTGTGTGGATCATAATTTGTTATGGGAATTCCAGAACAGTTAACTGTGCTCCTGAGAGCTTGTATATAGACCAACAGTTTGAACAGAACAAGGACATATTTTATGCTCTAAAATTAAAAAAGTGTGTGTCAGGGTTTTATCCTTTCACTATACTGATTTGCTCGGTATGCTGAGCAAATAATCTGAGAAACGGGGCTATGTGAAGAATAACATGGCATCAGGATTGGAAGAAGACTAATAACTGTGATATGCAGATAACACAACATTTCTTGCTGAAATTGAAGTGGACTTGAAGCACTTACTGATGAAAATCAAAGACTATCGCCTTGAACGTGGATGATACTTCAGCATGTTGTTGTATGTTGAAAGGATACAACCCTGAAACACACCCTTCCTGATTTTAAACCATTCAGTATCTCTTTGTTCTGTTCTAATGACAGCCTCCTGGTGTCTGTACAAGTTCTCGTGAGCACAATCAACTGTTCTGGAATTCCCATTCTTCTCAATGTCATCCATAATTTGTTATGATTCCCACAGTTGAATGCTTTGCAAAGTTAATAAAACACAAGTAAACATCTTTCTGGTATTCTTTGCATTTAGCCAAGATCCATCTGGCACCAGCAATAACATTCCTCATTCCATATCCATCCTTTTCTGAATCTAGTTTGCATTTCTGGCAGTTCCCTGCCAATATACTGCTGCAATCATTTTTTAATTATCTTCAGCAAGATTTTACTTGCATATGATATTAATGAAATTGTTTGATAATTTCCACATTATGTGGGATCACCTTTCTTTGAAATGGGTACAAATACGGATCTCTTCCAGTTAGTTGACCAGGTAGCTGTCTTTCTAATTTTCAGGCATAGAGAAGTAAATACTTCCAGTGCAACATCTGTTTGTTGAAATACCCCAATGGGTAGTCTATCAATTCCTGGACCCTTGTTCTTCACCAATTAATTCAGTGCAACTTCAACTTCTTCCTTCAATACCATTGGTCCTTGATCATATGCCACCTCCTGAACTAGTTGAACATTAACCAATGTTTTTTGTACAGTGACTCTGTGTATTCCTTCCATCTTCTTTTGATGCTTCCTTCATTATTCAATCTTTTGCCCATATAATCCTTCAATATTGCAACCCAAACCTTGAATTTTTCTTCAGTTCTTTCAGTTGAGAAATGCCAAGTGTGTTCTTCCTTTTTGGTTTTCTAACTCAAGGTCTTTGGACATTACATTACAATAATTTACCTTGTCTTCACAAGCTGCTCTTTGAAATCTTCTGTTCCAGTCTTTTATCTTGTGTAACTTCAACATAAAGAAAACAAAAATCTTCACTACTAGACCAGCATAGTGCCTAAGGCACTTGCCTGCTAATCAGAAGGCTGGTGGTTCAAACCCACCAGCCACTCCTTGGAGGGAAGTTTGGGCAATCCACTTCCATAGTGATACCGCCTTGGAAACCCAAGGAGGGGTCACCATGAGTCAGGTGGCCCATAACATTAACAACAA
>NW_006921838.1:1969229-1969789 GCF_000298275.1 Orycteropus afer afer
CCTCATATGTATGTGAAAGCTGGACAATGAATAAAGAAGACCACAGGAGAACTGATGCATTTGAATTGTGGTGTTAGGAAAGAATACTGAAAATACTATGGGCTGCCAGAAGAATGAACAAATCTGTCTTGGAAGAAATACAGCAGGAATGCTCCCTAGGAGCAAGAAGGACCAGGCTTCATCCCTTGTCCTTTGGTCATGTTGTGAGAAGGACCAGTTCCTGGAGTAGAACAGCACACTTATAAAGTAGGGTGAGTGAAAAGGGAAAGTCTCTCAATGAAATGGATTGACATCCCGGCTACAATGATGGGCTCAAGCATTGCAAAAATTATGAGCATGGCATAGGAATGGACAGTGCTTCCTTCTGTTTTACATAGGGTCACTACGGGTCAGAACCAACTTGAAGGTACCTAACAACAGCAGCTAACATACCACGTTAGAAACATGGTCTCTATACAGTGTCTTGCTATTTCACATTCATTCCAAAGACCATCAGACACTTCATGCATTTCTTCTGCTGATAGTCTATTTGATTTGTCATTCCGTAATATCAGCCTATA
>NW_006921838.1:1972714-1987867 GCF_000298275.1 Orycteropus afer afer
AAAAAAAAAAAAAATGTAATTCCAGTGAATAGATCATTGGTGTTCCATAATTCTATTACACAATCTCTGGCATCATTTCTATCAGCAAGGCCATATTTTCTAGGATCTATCAATCCTTTGCTTTTGTTTCTAATTTTTTGCATTCCAATCACTAGTAATTAACAATGCATCTTGATTGTATGTTTGATCAATTTCAGACTGCAGAAGTTGATAAAAATCTATTTCTTTATCTTTGCCAACAGTGGTTGATGTGTAAATTTAAATAGTTATATTAACAGGTATGGATATTATCCTATCACTTACAGCATTGTGCTTGAAAATATACATATGTGTGTGCGCGTGTGTCACTTTTTATTGTGATTTAGGTGAAATTTTACAGAGCCAATGAGTTTTCATTCAACAGTTCATATGCTTTTTGATTTGCGACACTGATTGCAGTCCCCACCAGGTATCGGCGCTTTTCCCGTTTCCTCCCTGTGTGTACCATTCCTATTTGTCTTCTCTCCTGTCTCTCCCTGTCTTCTGTGCTTTCTCCCCAGGTTTGTGGTGTCCTTTTGATCACATGGCGTTTGTTGTTCTAAGGATTGCATACCTTTCTGGTGTTATTGTTCACCTTTTAGGCCCCTCTATTATTCGGTTAGGAGCTCTGGTAGCATTGTGCCTAAGGCACTTGACTGCTAACCAGAAGGCTGGCGGTTCAAACCCACCAGCCACTCCTCAGAAGGAAGGTTGGGCAATCCTACTTCCGTAGTGATACTGCCTCGGAAACCCAAGGAGGGGTCGCTATGAGTCGGGGCTGACTCGACGGCATAAAACAACAACAACAACAATTATTTGGTTGATACTTGAGCCACAGGGCTGAGTTCAGTTTTAGATTTGAAGGTTATCCAAAGGCCATAGTCTCAAAGTTCCACTAGTATCTACCAGACCAGTAAGTTTTGTCTTTTTCTCCGATTTTGAATTTTACTCCACATGTTTTTCTCCCATTCTAAGACCTTTTATGTGATGTTTTTCAGAGCTCTTGGCAGTGGTACCCTGGCAGCATCTTGTTCTGTTCGCAAAGTCATGGAGGCTGGCGTGCACAAGGCTTTCAGTTCTTTGAACTAATCATTTCCATGTGTCTTTTATTCCCTTCACTTCTCTTTGCTCCAGATGGAGAGAGATCAATAGCTGGACCTTAGATGTCCACTTGAAAGCTTTTAAAACCCCAGTCACTACTAACAAATTAGGATGTAGGACATTGTCTTTGTAGACAATGTTATGCCTTTTTTTCTTGATTCACTGCACTTGGGTGCTTAGGAATATAGTCTCATGGGTCATTAGGATAAGATCTTGAAATGTTCCTTTCTTGACAATGAATGTGACACCATTCCTCCTCAATTTTTCTTTCATAGCATAGTAGACTATATGATTGCCTGATCAAAATGGCCAATACTAGCTCCCTAATGCATAGGATATCAATCTTTGTGTTCCTTTTTATTTTTTAACAAATTCCAATTTTGATTCATAATCATAATCATGGATTAATGTTTAAAAGAAACTTGACAGAGGGGTCAAATGTAAATGAGTCTGGGGTTTTAAAGTTATATTTTGACCTCTTTCAAAGGTGTTCTGGACCAAAGGTGAGTATAAAGTAGGGATAATATTTGGGAGAATACCGACAAGGTAAATTTGAGTAAGAGTTTGAATGTATGCAACAGAAATAGATCAATTTTGCAAATGTTTCTCATTAAAATCACTGCTTTGATTCTAGGATGTTTGTCATTGGAGCATGCATTTTACTTTAAATTTCATTGTATCTTCCTGTATGACCCCTTTGCATTTTTAGCATATATAATCAATTTTTCCATTTCTCAAGCCCCAACAAGTTAAAAGAAAAAAAAAAAATCATCTAACTCTAAATTCTATAAGCTGCATCATATTGGAAGGTTTTTTTTTTTTTTTTTTTTTTTAAATAGCCAGCCTGAAAATATACTACTTCGCAGAAGTACGATTGAGGCCATGAGGTGAAGTCCTTCGAGACCAAATTAACTCAGCTCTGTTTAGTAAGACAGTTGTTAGAAGTATGGAGAACAAAGAAGGACTTGGCATCAACTTTGCAGAAATTATAAACTCTGCTTTATGCCTTTATTCTTTTTACATTCCTAATGGATTTCTTCAGGGCCGCATTCCCAAGGTCTCTGTTCAGGTCACTGAAAAGGTTCTGCAACACTGAAAAACGTTTTCAAAGACACAGAAGTAATTTAGGACTAGATCTTGTGTGCGTGATAAGCCTTCATAGGACATGTTTTATTTTATGGACCTAAGAGAGGTGGAATACAATTAAATTACAGATTTAATAGCTGGTTTCTTTGATTCCTTCCTTGAGCAATTTGTTTACCAAATAGGACTTAATAAAGAGGTATTTTTATGAAAACACTAAGTATAATAGAGTCTCTATTAAGAATGTATATTGGAAGAAGAAAAAATAAGATTATACAATTTTTCTTACCTAGGGTGAAATCTTCAAATTTATCTCTTATTTTTCTCAAAGGGACACAGTCCTTACTCTTAATTTTGGGACAATTGAATAAGTTGAAGAATAGGGAATCAAATTCAAAGATCTAAGAGGTTTCTCAGTTGAGAGCTCAATAAATGTTAGCTATGCAAATTTTATTAAAATTATAGTCTATAATAAATATTACTTATGATAATAATATAGTTATACAACTGACATATTGGGAAAGAACTACTTAGAAGAAAAATATATTGAAAAATAATGTGGTTTTAAAATTGAAACCATTATATCTTTAATATTTTGAATCCTCCAGAAGCAAGTGGACAAATTAATAAAGAAAAAGCACACAATCTATCCTCTTCCTGTGAAGTTTTCAGTTATGTAACTACCAGAACATTAAAACTTTGTTCTCCAACACATTACCAGTATTTCTGATGAAATTTTTGTCAGCAAGTAGCAAAAGAAAGGAAGATATAAATATGGGGAGAAATATGTAGATACACACACATACACAAACACACACACACAGTCATGCATTTTAGGAGAAGTCAAACCATTTCCTATGGAAAAGTGGAACCCAAAATAAAGGATGACATATTGTGATTAGTGATTGGAGAGCAACTGTGATAAAAAGAATTGAAATGAAAAACTAAATAGTTGGAAACAGACTAAATGCAATGGTTTGAAAATTGATATACCCTTTCTTTAAACTGCTGTGCTGATTCCAAAATTTCTTGTTGGAACTGAGTGATAGATAATTTGGAAAATATAACAGGTTGAAGCTTGATCCAATGTAAGGATGGCTATGGAAATACAACTATTCCTCATTTATCAACTATCTCATTATTAGACATTCTGAATTTACAACAATAGTAAAAAATCTACGATCTAATCAGTTTGAATTTTAGAGACAAATATCTTGCAGTAGCAAATATCAAGGTGTGAGAGGAGAGTGACACTGGCTATGATGGTCAAGATTATGTGTCAACTTGGCTGGGCCATGATTGTCAGTGGTTGGTAGCTATGTCATGATATAACGTGGCAGTTATGTAATGATGTGGCCATCTTCTATCTTCTCATAATGCTGATTTTTACATAATGACTTAGTCTTTGGAACCTAGTCATTTTGATAAGTGAGTAGTGAGCATTCAGCATCTCTGCCTAATGCTTAAATAAAGCATACAAAATAAAGATTTTAAAGCATAGGACATTTTCTATTTAACTTAGAAATGCTTTGCACTACCTTGATCTGCACTCCACTCAAGGTAAAACTAGTCAGCATGACTAAGCAAGGAAGTTCCAGATTCCATTCCATAAATGTTACCTATTAATACCAAGGAAAAGTTAGTATTGTGTGGTAAATGTATATTGCTATATTTTCTGTACTTATACTATCAGATAGCTTATGAAAAATGTCTTATGTAAAAATAAATTAGATGTTGTTGTCATTTAGATATAAATTTAGTAACATTTCTCCTTTGAAGAAGTATCTAAAACAAAAGACAACAATTTTCAGATCCTTTGATTAATAACACACGAGGTGTAACCAAACAGTGAATGAGAGGTCTTAAGATGAACGATATATATCAACCACATTTTCACTATTCCTTGTTGTCCACTGCAATTTGGCACCCAGAGATCTATTTCATTCCCTACTGGGACTTCTATCACTTTCTTTGAAATTCTAGTCTATATTCTAATTACATGTATAAAGTTTTATATTCTTTAATTCTTCACAGTTCTTATCTGAAGAATTGGAAGACTGAAACTGTACATTTTGCTCTGAGCTATTATGTCATAAATTAACAAGTTATTTAAAAGATGATAACCTAATTTCATTCCCATAGTGAATTCAGTAATATTTTGAATTCCATGTTGCATTGTTCTTTCATTAAATGCGCATATTATTGCTTCATTGTATATCAAGGAATGATAGAACTTCCTAAAGTAGATTAATTAGACATTTAGGGAACTTATCAAAAAATTCCACCATTCATCTCTCAGTTTGGTATACTGCGGTGGCTTTTGTTTTGCTGTGATGCTGGAAGCAATAAACTGGTATTGCAAATATCAGCAGGGTCACTAATGCTGTCAAACAGCAGGTAGTCAACATGAACCTCCTAAGATGGAATGCTCAGGAATCAAATTGACTACATCGGTACAAAAAGAAGATGGAGAAACTCAGCATCATTAGTCAAAACTAGGCTAGGGGGCTACTGCTGAACAAACCATCGCTGATCATGTTGTTGTTGTTGTTGTTATGTGCCGTCGAGTCGGCCCCAACTCATAGTGACCCCTCCTTGGGTTTCTGAGGCAGTATCACTACGGAAGTAGGATTGCCCAACCTTCCTTCCGAGGAGTGGCTGGTGGGTTTGAACCGCCGCCTTCTGGTTAGCAGTCAAGTGCTTTAGCCGCTATGCTACCAGAGCTCCTATCGCTGATCATACACAAGTTCAAATTGAAGCAGAAGAAAATTAAAACAAGTACACAAGAACCCAAGTAAGACTTTAGTATAGCCCACCTGGATTTAGAGATCATCTCAAGATGTGACACATTGAACACTAATGACTAAAAATCAGATGAGTTGTGGGATAAAAACAAAGACATCATATATGAAGAAAGCAAAAGATCATTTAAAAGACAGGAAAGAAAGAAAAGACCAACATAGATGTCACCAGAGAATTTGAAATTTATGCAAAAACATAGGGTCACTAAATTAAATGGAAGAAACATTATGCAAAAGACCTGAAAAGAAGATTTCAAAGGGAAGATTGAGAAGACAAAGTAAAGTATTATAATGAGATGTGCAAAGACCTTGAGCTAGAAAACCAAAAGGGAAGAATATGTTTGGCATTTTTTCAAGAATAAAGAACTGAAGAAAAAATATAAGACTTAAGTTACAATATTGAAAAATTCTATAGACCAACAATTGAATGACATAGGAAGAATCAAAAGTAGATAGAAGGAATACACAAAGTCACTGTACCAAAAATAATTAACATTCAACCATTTCAGGAGGCAGCCTATGATCAAGAACTGATGGTATTGAAGGAAGATGTCCAAGCTGAACTGAAGACATTGGCAAACACAAGCCTCCAGGAAATGACAAAATACTAATTAAGATGTTCAAAAAGTAGAGGCAACACTGGAAGCACCTACTTGTCTAAGCCAAGAATTTTGCAAGATAGCTACTTGGCCAACTAAGTGGAAGAGATCCATATTTGTGCCAATTTGGAAGAAAATTGATCAAACAGAATGTAGAAATTATTGAATAATATCATTCTTTTGGTTACTTCATGCTGCTCTAACAGAAAGTACCACAAATGGGTGGCTTTAACAAACGGGCACTTATTCTCTTACAGTTTTGGAGGCTAAAGTCTGAGTTCAAAGTGCCAGGCTCCAGGGGCTGGGTGAAAGCTTCTTGACCTTGGGCTTCAGCTCTGCCTCTTGCTCCTGGCCCACTGAAGCTGGAGGCTTTCTTCCTTTAGGCAGCTGCTGGCTGCTGAGGCTGACAAAGCCAAGGCTGACAAGCAAAAAGGCACAGTGCCAATATTACCAACCCACTTGGCAGGCCACCAGTTCAAGTCCATTAACAATCCCATGATTGACAGACCACACAGCAGATTGTTGAACAATGACTTGGCTACATGAAAGATTCAAGTGTGTCAAAAGCTACAGACCATTCCTAAAGTGACTTATATGCTGGAAGCAGACCACACAGCTAAGGCAGCTACTCAGCTGCTCATAATAGATTCCACTATGGATTTGATTACAAGTCGCATCATGGGAAATACTACATCCAGCTACCCAGCCAAGTTGACACATAGTCTTAACTACCACAATTCCACCCCTTGTCAACTTGGTAACTATACAGATCTCCTTCACTGGGTAGCTCCAGTCCCCTAGTTGATCTGAGTGGGGACCTCAATCCCTTGGCCTGGCAGACACCATCTCTCTACCTCTTGGGCATGGCATCCTTGCCCTCTCACTTTTGGGCAGTGGCTATAGGCCCATCCTACTGGCCCTCATGAACGAGCAGCCTCACATTCCAGAAGCAAGATCGTGAAGGTGTGACTCTTTGAAACTTTGGAGGCTGTAGTTTTTCCACCCCCAAAGACCATAGCCCTACCCTTTGAGGCTGACACGGTTCTGCTTCCCATTTCCTTGGTCTCTCTACTTCTGTCAATTAATGGCCAAAGGCAACCCACTCAGTCAGGAATCTTCTTGTCCAAAAGACACTTAGCTTTTTTGCTCCATGGGGTGGCAAGGCTGTCACTGTCTCATGCCGGTCTTTTGGCTCTGCTGCTGCCATCTCACTGCCAGTGATCAAGGATGCACTTCACTCCTATTTCCATATTTTTGGTATCTGTCAGAGCAGCACCCCACTCTCTCACTACCATATTCTGTTTTGGTTATCTCTAGTGCCACTCTAACAAAAATACCACAAATGTATGGCTTTAACAAAAAGGTGTTTACTCTCTTACATGGAAGCTACAAGTCCGAGTTCAAAGTGCCAGGCTCTAGGGCCTGGGTGAAAACTTCTCGAGCTTGGGCTTCAGCTCTGCCCCTTGCTCCCAGTCCACTAAAGCTGGAAGATTTCTTTGCTCAGGAATTTGCTGCCTGTTGAGGCTGACAAACCCAAGGTCAACAAGTAAAAAGGCACAGTCACAATGTTAGCAAAGCATTCAGCAAGTCACTGATTTAAGTCTATTATGAGTCCCAAGATTGGCAGACAACATGGCAGGCTGCTGAACAATGACTCAGCTATAGTATTCAAGTATGCAAAAAACTACAGACCATTCCTAAAGCATCTCTTTATATACTGGGAGCAGACCACAGCCCTAAGGCAGCTACTCAGCTGCTCACAGTAGAGTCCACCATGGAGCTGATCACCAGTCTCATCATGGGGAATAACTACCATCAGCTGCCCAGCCACTCAAAACCAGGCCCAGCCAAGTTGACACATAACCTTAACTACCACAATCATTAATATCACATGTAAGTGAAACTATGCTAAACATAATTCAAACAATATTGCAGCAGTACATTGACAGAGAACTGCTGAAAATTCAAGCCAGGTTCAGAAGAGCATGTGGAACAAAGGATATCATTTCTGACGTCAGATGGATCTTGGCTGAAAGCAGAAAATACCAGAAAGATATTTACCTGTATTTTGTGAACTCTGCAACAGTATTTGACTGATGGGATATAGCAAATTTTGGATAATATTTCAGGTAATGGATATTCTGGAACATTTCATTGTGCTCATATGGAACATGTACATGAATACAGAGGAAGTCATTTGAACAGAACAAGTGGATACGGCATGTCTGAAAATCAAAAACCATGAGTGTCAGCATTGCACTTTCTCCATACTTATTCAATACGTATGCTGAGCCAAAAATCTGAAAACTAGACTTATTAAGAAGTATGTGGCATCATGATCGAAGTAGGCCTCATTAACAACCTGCAATATGTAAATGACACAACCATGGTTGCTGAATGTGAAGAGGACTTGAAGCACTCACTGATGAACATCAAAGATTGCGGTCTTCAGTATGGATTACATCTCAACACAGAGAAAAAAAAAATCTTTACAACTGTACTAATAAGCAACATCATAATAAATAGAGAAAATATTGACTCTGACAAAGATTTTACTTGGATCTACAATCAACACTGATAGACGCAGCAGTCAAGAAATCAAATGATGTAAATGTATTGTAAAAGACCTGTTTAAAGTGTTAAAAAGCAAAGATGTCACTTTGTAGAGTGGCTTGACCCAATTGATAGCATTTTCCATTGTCTTATATACATGCAAATGCTGAAAAAGGAATAAGGAAGATTGAAGAAAATGATGCCTTTGACTTATAGTGTGGGTGTACAATATCAAATATACCTTGGACTGCCAGAAGCACAAACAAGTCTGTCTTGGAAGAAGCATAGTCTGAATGTTCCTTAGAAGCAAGAATGGTAAGACTTCATCTCAAGTGCTTTGGATCAGGAGGGACCAGTCCCTGGAGCAGGACAATAAGCTTGGTGAAGTAGCCAAACCAAACCAATAAAGTAGAGGGTCAGCAAAAAAGAGGATGACCCTCAAACTCATAATGACATGGCTTTTTTCTGTCTTTTCTTCAATCCAGGCTATGTTGATATAAATAACTTCACTGATTTTTCATTTTATACATATCAATTAATTATTTAGAGATAAATTTTGGTTTATATGCATTTTTCTTTTCCATAGTTATTTTATTTTCTATTGAATAAGGTTTAAATTCCTTAGATTGGCTACTTCCTTTGTCATTGTCTTCTAATTATTCTCAATAACAACTAATCTCTCTACTCCCTTTTTCTTTTTAAATTTCCCCAAAATAATCTATCTCATTATCTCCAACTTTGCTCTGCCAATTAACTTCTCTATCCATTGCATTACGATTTCCTTTCCTCTTCTCACCATCCCCTCAACACACACTCATTCACTCATTTACTTAACTCCTCTTGCTAAAGCTATCACTAACTTTATAGTCATTGGGTCCTTTTAAATTTTTTAGATTATTGGATTTACGACCTTCACAAAAGTCTATTCATCTGGCTGTCATTAATTATCTTGGTATTCCTCTTGTCTCTCTCTTTTCCTACTCTCTTCTCTGCCTTATTTTTCATCTGCCTGGGGAACTTAACTCACACTGGTTCCTTTGTTTCAAAGGCTCTTTTCCTCCACCCATCTTCATCTCTGCCGCTCTTTCTCTTACAGCAATTCATTCTTATTTACTCCCTTTAAAAGCAACTGCTTTAGGGTCAGTGAGTCAGAGCCGACTTGATGGCATCTAACAACTTTAAAGATATCTCCTAGACAAAATAAATTTCCTTATTTTGCACTCTCAACCATCTTAACCTGCTATTATACTTTATAGCACTTATCACAGATACAATTAAATGATTACCTATGTGTTCCTTTGTCAACCTAGGACTCATTTATATTTGCATCATTTATATCAATTATATTTGCAAAATTTAGGATACAAACCAGAAAAACCCTCTGCCAGCAAGTTGATTGTGATTCATGCTGACCCTATAGAACAGAGTAGAACTGACCCATAGAGTTTGTAAGGCTGTAAATCTTTATGGAAGCTGACTGCCTCATCTTTCACCCACAGAGTGGCTGCTGGGTTCAAACCTCTGACCTTTTGCTTAGCAGCTCAAAGCTTTAATCACAGCACCACCAGACTGCCTTCAAAGTTTAGTATAGGACCTGATATATAGTAAAGATGCAACCAGCATTTCTTTAATGGATTTTGAATGAATAGTTTTCTCTTATTCTGAACATCCATCGAATGTTATTCTTTCTCTGGTCCTACCCTTTAACCTTTGGACTTCTTGTTTTGCATACTGAGAACCATCAATATATAAGATGACTCTCAGTCATCTTATAGTGATGACTACATCATTAATATCACTAACCCAGAAAACCTTCCTGTTGGACAACTCTACCTGAATGTCCCAAAAGTACTCAAATTCATTGTATCTAAAACTTAGTTTAGACATCAACTTTCTCCCCTAACACTTACCCCAATACTATCTTCTAACAGTTAAAATTTAGAGCATAAAGCTTCCAACTCTAAGCATTATCTTCTAAATCCCCTCCTACTAAATTCATACCAGTGTATAAATATACTTTGACTTTCTCTCCTCTTCTTAATATTCAAGCGCATGCCAAATCCAGCAAAAAAAACAAACCAAATTCACTGCCATCAAATCGAAACCAACTGATAGTGACCCCTCCTTGGGTTTCCTAGGCAGAATCACTACAGAAGTAGATTGCCCAATCTTCCTTTCAAGGGGTGGCTGACGGGTTTGAACTGCCAGCCTCCTGGTTAGGCATTATGCTATCAGAGCTCCTAATCCAGCTAAATTGACCTCAATTTATTTTAATTGAACCCCTTACACATCCCAACTATAATTTCTAATAATCAGCTCTCTACCATAGTACCACAAAATCTCTAAAATAGGTCTCTCTCTGTCCTATCTTGTTAACTTTATTATTATTACTATTTCTGCTAAGCAAGTTACCTATCTAAAGCTTAAATCTACTGATGCTACTCAACTGTTTAAAAATGTTAACATTTCACCATCAACTCTAAGGTAAATTCAATCAGGTCAACAGGCAATACAAGCTTGTCAATTACTGTCTTATCTTTTTCTTTGTTATTGTTGTTGTTATTAGGTGCTATTGAGTCAGTTCTGACTCACAGTGACTCTATAACAGAATGAAACAGCACCTAGTCCTGCACCATCCTATCATTGCTATGTTTAAGCCCATCTTCACAGGCACTGTGTCAATCTATCTCATTGAGGATTTTCCCCTTTTTAACTGACCCTCTGTTTTACCAAGCAAGATATTCTTCTCCAGGGATCAATCCCTTCTAACAACATGACCAAAATACAACAGACAAAGTCTACTCATTCTTGTTTTGCTCTAGTAACACTAAGCCACTTGCAGTTCTATCACAACATGATTTTGTTTTTTCCTTGATTTTATTTTACAATAGGCTAGGAAAGCTTCCAACGCATCCCCTCCTACTACCTGGCTAAGTCTTTTTCATTCTTTAGGTTGCAACATAGGTATCACTTTATATAAGAGGGAAATTTGATCTTCTCTCCCCCAACCACACAGCCCAAGTCAGTTGCCCTTCTCTCTGCTTGTACATGTCCACTGCCTCTCAGATTCAATTTATCATATTTTATTTGCAATACTATGAGCTCTTTGTAGTCACAGACTGTCTTATTCCTTATATTCCCAATATCGTACATGTTGCTTACATATAGTAAGCACTCAGTGAATTAAATAATATGCTTACTAATGAAGGAGCACTGGATTAAATCAAATATTTAAAAGTAACCACTCATTCTATATTAAAACATCTACAATCTGTGTTCCATCCATTCTTGAGTCTGTCACCCATACTTTTATGTACAGACAATTTTTCTTGCATTGCAATCCTAGTTCCCACCACCCATCTGTCAGTTTGTCTAGCTGTGGTGTCCTGTGTGATACTGCGATGCTGGAAGCTATGTGACCAGTATTCAAATATCAGCAGGGTCAGCTCTAGTGGAGAGGTTTCAGTGGAGCTTCCTGAGACATAATAGGAAGAAAGGCCTGATGCTCTATTTCCAAAAATTAGCCAACGAAAATCCAATGGCTCATAAGAGAATATTGTCCTATACAATGCTGGAAGATGAGTAGCCTAGTTTGGAAGGTATTCAAAATACACAATGGTAGCAACAATGTACCTGAGCATAACAAGGATCACGAAGATGGCACAGGACCTGGTAACATTTTGTTCTGTTGTACATGGAATCACCATGAGTTGAGACAATTACACAGCAACAGCAATGACAAGAATAAAGCTAGTCTACATTAACCTATTAATTTTCTCGTGTCTCTATTTATTTATTTCTGATTATATCTTCACTTTGGTTGCACTCCTTATTTGTCCAAAGTAATGTTTTTACTGGTTATGAAATATATTGTTGTTGTTGCTGTTGTTACGTACCGTCGAGTCGGACCCGACTCATAGCGACCCCTCCTTGGGTTTCTGAGGCAGTATCACTATGGAAGTAGATTGCCCCATTTACCTTCCGAGGAGTGGCTGGTGGGTTTGAACCACCAGTCTTCTGGTTAGCAGTCAAGTGCCTTAGCCACTATGCTACCAGAGCTCCCAGTTATGAAATATAACAAATAAATATTGAAGTATAAGGACACAATTTTTGTCAAGAGTCTTTGGTTAGAATCATATAAGACTTTTTTTCCAGTGTTGTTCAGTTAAGTCTTTGCTTTTCAAGAGTTAAACCTGTGGTACTAGAGTATTTCCTATTTATCATTGTCTGTTTGCTTTAACTACTTGGCAAGTAAAAATATTGTTTCAGTCTAAGGGTCATCTCTTAAATCATGTAGGCAGCCTTAAATGTTATTTTGTATTCTAAGAAGAACGAATTGGGCAACTTTACAGCTTTATATTATGGATGTTAAAGAACAGTCGAGATTAGTAAAAGGGATTTCTTTTTTAATTAAAAAGGATTGGAATATGATACTTGAGTTACTGTACTTGTCAAAAAGATATTCAATGACATTTGAAGAGAACATAAAGTTTAATCATAATGCAACTCTAAAAATAAAATATCTAGGATTAGATAACTATGATAAAAAAAATTGCATTGATTGATTGACTTTCTTCTTTGAATGCTAACTGATTCATAATGTTTTCCTTTTGAAGTCTCTCTGTGAAGTTCCATTAAAGTCAATATAAGACCTATTGTAAACATTGCCACATTAATCAATCCAGTGCTTCAAAGTTGTTGGTCTACCAATTTCATTAACAAACCTGAAGGAGAAAAAAAAAGCTAACACTGATTAAAAAAAAAAAAAAGTGTCCCCCAAAAGAACTTGTTTTCCTGAAGAACAAAATCTAATAGAACACAAGGGGTGGAATATACTGAGGAGAGTGTTAAAGGTCTCCCATCCTGAATAATAAATGCCATGGCTAATGCAAGGCATCTACAAGCTCCAGTTCTCTTTTACTCTTGGTTTTCTTCCTCAGTGTTTTGCATTGGAAGAGTTTATTCTCAGTGTCTTTATCCCTAAGATGGAGATAATGATATCTATCCTATAGAGCTTTGTAAGCATTAGATGTATTTGTTCTGTGAATGGAATTTATACAAATATAATGATTGTTGACCTCCTCAGACCATAACTCTGCTTGAGAGCAAGTTGTATTTTCTGTATTTCTCATGAACTCCATACAGTGCCCACTAGATGTCAAAATATTGAATTTGATAACAGCATTTGCCCTTGTCATGACACTGTTCAAGTTATGAGCAGGTGTTCTGGCCACTAGTTACTGTGGCCAGTGTGGTCTGGTGTTGCCATCAGCAATTATATAAACACAGTTATATAAATTATGGAATCAAAGTGATAATTAGTGAAAGGGAAGGTCCAAATGTAGGGTGGCCCAACATTGTGGTTTGCCCTAACTAAATGTTTCCAAGATACAGGGCTTTGGGCACTAAAAGCCGGAAAGTTCTGAGCAAGCCAGAATGAGTGGGTCATCCTACAACTTGGAACAAGGGTTTGTTTTTGTTCACACAGTATTCCAAAGCCTGGAAAAAATGCCTGTCATCTAATTGGTTGCTCATTTCACTTTGCTTATATCAATGAATCCATTCTAAAATGAAAATAATCTAACTTTTTTTTTTTTTGCATTTTAATCACTTTTCTCCAATGTTTCTTTTCTTCCTTTCTATTCTGAATTTACTACTTCAAAATATCAATAATTCTATATACAGACAAATAGACTATTTCAGAGAAATCTAATACATTAATTTTAAATACACTTACCTAACATTCTTTTAAGACTCAATAAATGAGAAAATAGGTGAATGCCTAAGGCATTAAGCACAGAGGGTTTTTTTTTTTTTTTTTGCATTATCTCCTGAATGTCTAATGGTATTTTACTAATTTCCAAGAGCCCACAGTTCCTTTCTTTCAGTAATCTAATTGTGGGTTTTTATTTTTAATATCAGTGCTTTCAAATAACAAATACAGATCACTCTCAAGATTTATGATCAATTGAGTTTTGTGTGAATTTAATGATAATGTCAGTATATTGAAACTATGTTGGCCAATAAATGAGGTTTTTATTCCATTAGCATATGCTTTCTCAGGAATAAAAATAACACCCCATATTTAAGGGCATTTGCTTCTGAAATAAAGTAGGTCAAGAAGTTTACTTAGCTTTGCAAAAGATATAAAAATTATAAAATGATTTACTTGTTTAAAAATAACATATACATATATATATATTTAAATATTTCTCAATATTGCCATTCTTCTCAAATACGTTATATTAATAATGATAAAAGTATAAGACTTCTTAGGTGGATTTCTAGAAATAAGAAGGAATTTCTACTCCTATAATTCTGAGGGAATAATTTACTCATTTGGATTAGTTGTCCCCAGTATGACAGGGTTAGATTCCACATCACATAACTAATTGTTCAGCAGCAATGACAGATTCTGTTTCTATAGTTCTGGAAAATCTAAAAACATTTTGAGAAATGAAAGCCACATAGGGTAAGGGCATGCATTTCTTTAAAAAGTGCAATAATGCACATAAAGGTTGGCATCAATTTCTTGAGAGTGACTTGGGTGCAGGACTCCTGAACAAATTTCAGGTGAGAATACATAGCTTCATGAGGTTTTTTTGGTCATAATTAATGGAAATTCATTCTCTAACGGTTCATTTCTAAGTATGAATTAGTCTGCTATGGGGCTAATAGAAAGATAAATTTTATTATCCTCTCATTTTGGAAAATTTTACTTTTTTAATAGAACTAGTCACATGATCTAGAAGTCCATTTCAATATTTGACTTTTAAAGTATTTTATAAATTTTGTTAAGGTTAATTTTTTTTAACATATTGGAACAGAAAGGTTACTTTTTTCTTTCTCATAATGATTCCATTAGTAAATAACACATGATTTTCCAAGTATTACAAATTATTTGGTTTAGAATTTCAAAGTAACTAGCATAAAAGTACATGGCATAAAACATATCCTAATTATACTCATGTAATTTTAAATTATTTAGTGGGATTGAG